>NW_007578810.1:237799-290972 GCF_000690725.1 Stegastes partitus | reverse complement strand
GGAGCCTTTGCAGGTGGACTTGAACCCAAATATATCTAGCCGGTACCGCTCCACCTCCAGCTCAGGTCCCTTCCCCACTGAGGTGGCGTTCCACGTCCCCACAGCTGGTCTATGCCACCAGAGGGTCGAGGTGCCCACTCCTATCCACTGCCCGGTTGGCAAAGCACCCAAGCTTAACTTCCAGCCCTCTGGCTGGTGGGTCCACTGGGCGGCGGTCCTACGCTGCTACTAACCGGCCCCGAAGCTCGGCCACCAGACCAGCTCCCCTCCCAGGCATGGCTCAGGATTGGGCCCCAGTTTCCCTTTTCCATGTCAGGTACCTTGTTTTTCTTTGACCTCATTGGGGTTTTGTGAATCACTTATTCTGAACCTTCCTGGGTGACCCTACCAACACGGATCCCAGGATCACAGGGACACAAACCCCCCCATCAGGATAAGGCGGCGATCCTGACATTACGTGGACGAACGAAGGCTGTTCTACAGACCCGCTTTATGTTCGAGTTGAAGGACATATTCTGGATAGAAATAACTCCAAAGGTTCTTCACAGTAGAACTTTGAGGCCAAGACGATGCCATCTAGAGTAACTATTTGGCCCCAAGTTCCTCAGAAACACACCAAATACCAGGACTGAAATACTTAAGTGAATAAAAACAGACATTAAATTAAGACGCATCCATCCATCCATTTTCTTCCGCTTATCTGAGGTCGGGTCATGAATTAAGAAGTATTGTAATAAAATCCATCAAATCAAAGTGTAAGCAGAAAAAATAAATAAAATTTGCTCTAAAAACAATAAAACCACTAAAATTATTTAAAAGCCCGACTAAAAAGGTGAGTCTTGAGTTTGCCTTTAAAAACATCACTCTCCTCTTCTGCTCCAGAGATGTGGACGACAACAACAAAATGCTGCCTCTGAAGGGTTTTGTTATGAATTACAAAATAATTTTATTAAAAATCTGCTACCAAAGGACCTGAGGGTTCCCTGGATAAAAGCAAATCTGATAAATACGAAAAGGGAACGGGCCGTAGAAAGTTTTAAAAATCAATAAAAGGATCTTAAAATCAGCTGTAAAAGCGACAAGAAACCAGCGCAGAGACTTTAAAATGAGTGTTTATGGGTGTAAACTGTGTGTTGGTAAGTTCACCAATAAACACCCACGACAGAAAACTCCACATGAGGACTATGAGTAAAATGTCTTCAACATGAGAGAACAAAATAAATAAAATGCCAAAAAAATTAGATGATTAAATACATGACATCACATAAAAGCAAACTTATAAAAAAAAAAAAAAAAAAAAGGGTTTTAAGAAGTGATTTAAAGACAGATTTTTGTTTGGACACAGTTAACAGCGTAACAGTGAACTTTCCTCACTGTGGGATCAATAAAGTTGTCTTTATCTTTAAAATATAAAAAAAAAAAAAGCAACAGACGACTTCTGCGATGTGGAAGTCAAAGGTTAAACTGGAACCAGAGATAACTAATAATTCTGATGAACAGTTTGCAGTCTGCTTTATTTTTTTTAAATCCTCGTTAGTGGTGTTTTAAAGAGCAGAATGCAGTTTTCAACCTTATAATCGTTGTATTTAAATGAGAAACGTGGTGGTTGTGCCACTAAAACCTCGAGGCAGACGGGTCTTTAATGCGTTTCGGGCAGAGAATAAACTCTTTGGACTCCCCGTTAGTCAGTTAGAACCGAGGAAGCTGCTCGGACAAGAGACCAACAAGAAGTCCAATCAGTCCAAGATTACAGATTACGTGTCTGATAGAACAAACAGAACTCTCTGAACCATTTCTATGCTACGTCCATTGTGTTGCTGGACAGGACAGATTCCCTTTCAGCTCTGGACAGCTGTTGTAAGTTGACGGCAGGTCTACAGTCGGGTCACACGTATGTGCAATTGGCCTGCGCGCCAAAGAGGTGAATAGGATTTGAATTTCCGTGATGCAGACGACATCAAACCCTGTCAGAAATCTTAACAGCTTCCGCAGTCCCGCTTCAGAAGGGAAGCTTTCGGGGTTCATCTGATCCCATAAAATAGATTTCAGCCCAACTTTTAATTCTTCAAGCTTCAACTTTGAGGAGGGTTCAGCTAAAAGTGAATCTAATTTTCCCCCAAAACAACCATTTCTGAACCATCCAACAGAAAGAAAAAGAAACTGAGAGCCAAATGGAGGTAAAACTTCAACACAGACATGCAGAAGAAAGTCTGCAGCAGCTTGTGGAAAACCGGCTTTTTGAACCTTTCGGCTGGAGGCTGCAGCCAATCGGCTTCCACGCTCGTTCACGGTCGCTGAGCGGTTAAGTCGACTCACCTGCGTTGGTGACGAGGGTCTGAACAAGCTTCAGGTGCTGCCGGTTTGCTCGGAGACGTTCCTCCACGTAGCTTAATCTGTGGAAGATTTCGTCCAGTTTCATCAGGAACAAGCTGCGCATTGTGTCTAAAAGCCCAACTATGAACATTTAGTGACATCAGGGAGATGTTAAAAGGACACAGTGAGCAGTGGACTGTCCAAACCTGATGTTTCTTATCCATTTGTGGGGTTTAAATCATGAACAACACTGTTGCACCGGGTTACTTGTTGAACTTTATCTTGACTAAATCCCTCAGACACCGTCCTGCTGCTCCACATACTCTCCAGATCACCGAATCCACAGCTGGAGATAGTTCCCAACAAATCCACTGATTGCTCTGGTGGAAGCAGCGTTTTCTAACGTGTGCAGCTTTGGAGGATTATTTCAACCATTTTTGCATGATTGAAGTTTTAATAGATTTATACCCTGAATAGAAAACCACAGGCAGGTCAAGGAAGACCCGATGTTGGTCACCGGATTCAAGAAAATAACAAACAGCACAATGAAATAATCAAATGCTGATGTTTTCATCTGTTATTCTACAACTTGCAATTGATAAAACCAACAAATGTGGTGAATCGGGGACTCATAAAGTGTCAAAGTGTAGTTTTCTACCAGATAAGGCTTGAGAAAAGTTTTATATGGTTTGTATTTGTTATTTCTTAAATTTATGTTCAAAGTTTTTGATCTTCCTGAACAAATACAGGCCAAAAGGTGACGTGCGTAAATAGAATGATAAAATAAATGAGATAATTGATAAATACAGACGTTTCTAAGGATTTAGTTCATATGTGAGTGTAAAAAAACAGCTTTTCAAATGTGAATGTGCAAATATTGGAATCACTTTATTTAAAAGGTGTTAGCTGAACCTTTACACCTCTGTCTCAGCTTCTGAACCATATTTTTGTTTTTGTTTTTATTAAAACTTGATTTCAGATGTATTATCAAAGTGTCTGCAGAGTTTAGATGGAAACTACGCTGTAATATGACAAAAAAGAGAAGAAAAGGGTCACATTTCAGCAGCTAGGACTCAAAAAACCCACTGTATAATAAAAATCTAGAATTTTCCAACATTAAAATACATTTTCCAGCCTTAATTAGTCTTCTTCATGAAATTCTGCTCTTTTGTGGGTCTTTTTTAATGTGTAACATCAATGAAATGACCTACTATATATATATAGTATGACAGTAGCTGTATCTATTAAATAAAAATAAATATTTGTAAAATGAGAGATTTTAATGCAAAAAAAAGATCGTTCATCTTCAAAAATTTTCACATTTTTACATCTATTCAGATGAAGGTTTTTAATGTTATTTTTTACATTAAATGTGTAATTTCAGTCTGTTTTTGAAATTTTATATATTTGCTAATTTTAAAAATCCAGGAACTAATCTGTACGTAGGGTGTAACAGTTAAGGTGCGCTCGATTTGCTCACCCAGTTGTCCAGGAACGATTAAACTTTTGTGCACAAATTATACCTACTTCAGGGCCACAAATTAGTATTTCGTGCACACGTTATACTTGTTTTGTGGCCACAGTATGGCTATAACGTGGAAACGAAGCAGTATTTTGTGCACACGTTATAGCTCTACTGTGGCCACAATTTAGGACGGAAAAATTCTGTAAAATTAAAGTTGGGATTTTTTTACAGGTGGAAATTGTGAATTGCACAAAATTTTGTCAGTAAAGTTGAAGAATCTATTGTGTCGTCTGCAACTGTGGCCACAGTGTGTCAGCAACCAAAGTTTAACGATGATCAACTGTTAATTTATAATTAGGGAAGTAAAGAAATCAGCAGCAAAAGATTTAAAAAAATAAATCGATTCAGTCATTTTTTTTTCTGCACTAATTTTGTGTTTCATGGAGAAGAAATGACAAGAAAACTGACTTTCTTCAAATTTTTATTTCTCACACTTAACTTATTACACTGACAACCAAAGAAAGTGAAACGATATGTGATCAAAATGCATAAAAACCGACGTAGAAAAAAGACCCGGAACACAACAGAGACAAATAAAATGAACGAATCAAGACTCAACCAAACGTTTAGATGTTCACGTCGTACCTTGTTTTCTTTACAAAGGGTCATCTGTGTGTGTTTTGCTACAGCTGAATGCCCGCTGACAGACATCCACGAGGCTGCCGCGAGCATCCGAGAAGAAAAACTCAAATAATCTGCTCGGTTCAAGCGACGCAAAGTCTCTCATTCGTCGAACTAAAAGCAACATCGGCGGTGTGTGTGTTTGTGTTATATCGGCGCTCGCTGCGGAGCTGAAAGCTACATGCTCGTCTATTCTGCCTCCTGGTGGACAACTCGAGGACTGCCTGCATGTTGTGCTCTCAGAAACGGATAATCTACGCGGCAGGCAGGTAGTTAAAGTATTCACGAAAGGCAGTTCTCAGTTTGTCCTGAAGTCCTGCGTAGCTGACAAAGTGCATATCGATAGTTTATAGTGAAGCCATATACAGTATTGTTACATCGAGAAAAGTCAGAGTAAAAGAGCGAAAGCACCGGCGACGTCGTGGTGGGATGCAGATGTTCGATGGGGGAACTGGAACGGAGGCAGACGGCAGCAGCGTCGGTGGTAAAAACAAGTAAAACAACGTAAAAGTCGGCTACAGCTGCTGATCGTCTGTTTCTGCTCCAGCAGCGACTTGAGTCGAGTCCTACTGACAGTCAGAAAAACATCTGATTATTTCCGTCCTTCTGATGCCTGATGTTACGGTTTTCAATGAGACAAAGTGACTGATTAATGCGACATGCGAAGACTTTTGACGAGTTAATTTGGACTTTAAATGTGGTTCATCAGTTGTTGCCATGTTTTTGAACTCAGACAATATCCATAAGGACATGGACACCTCGATAAAGACATGATCGTAGTGACACAAACATGACTTTGATGCGACTCGGACATGATCGTAGTGACTCGAACATGACTCGGTGATGACAACAGAGATTCAGACATGATCAGAGTGACTCGAACACAATCACAGCTTCAGAAGTGAAAATGACTTAAACTCGTGTTGACTTGGACGTGACTATAATGACTCTGACATGACTGTCGTCATGCAGACATGAACAGGACAACATTCATGTCCAAGTTACAAACACAGTCGTGGTCAAACTGTAGGGATTTGAACGTGACCACACTACTCAAATTTTACTCTCAAAACTTGACGACTCGGTGACTCAAACATAATCCTTATGACTCGGACAATCCGACTGTATTGATTCAAAAACAATCCTGGTGACTTGGACATCACTGTAGTAACTATGATCACTGTCATTCAGATATGATTCAAGGGCAGGAACACAACCGTGTTGATTTGGTCATTGCTGTTGTGACTTGGACATCACGATAGTGACTCGAGCAACATCATAGTGACTCAAACGTCATTTGTGAGTCAAGTGATTTAAACATGACTGTAGTGACTTGGATATGATTGTTGTGATAGGACTGAAATGGCTCAGACAAGACCCTTGTGACTTGGACACAGTCCTGGTGACTTGGTGACATCACTGCAGTAACTGTGATCACTGTCATTTGGATATGATTCTAGGGACGCGAACATAACTGTGTTTATTCGGTCATGTAGTGACTTAAACATGAATGTAATGACTTGAAAACGACTGGAGTGACTCGAACTGCATGTTGGAGTCACTGCATTCATCCACCAAGTATTGTCATGACCAAACAGTAGGGACTCGAACACAGCTACTCGAATGTTGTTGTTATGACGTTGACTCAAACACAACTGTAATGACTCGTACATGACCCTAGTGACTCGGACACGACAGTAGTGATTTTAAAAAACGACCGTAGGGACTCTGACACGTCCTCGGTGTCTCTGACTTAAACATTAAACACTAAAACACTGAAGACTTGGAGCTCGACTTGGACTCGGGGTTTGGCGACTCGGACTCGGACACTGTACTAGCTATATGTTCATGCTTTCGGCCTGTAAATGTCGTCGCCCACGTGTCATAGCCTCAAGATTTAGCCAGCAGCATACGGCAGCCATTTTTTCCAGCGCTATCGGAAATAAACCCGAAAAAAATTAACGAACAAAAAAAACAAATAAAGCGGCTAAACGGCACACGAGTACACAAGACGAGTCGCCGAGTCGAAGAGTAAACATCCCCAGCGCTTAACAACCATTCCTATAAGCAAAAATAGAGATATTTCAGTCACCGTACGTGATAACATTTAACATGATGCAGCATTTCTCAACGATGATAGTCGCTATTTTCCGAGAGGAATCGATAAAGTGCCGAAACTTGGACTCTCAAAAGTTGCTACGGGCTCAACTTCCTGTTCGGAGGAGCAGCCAAGAGGAGTCGCTGCTGTCGGACCGTTTCTAAAGCTCAATACTCGTTAAACTCGAATGCACGTTGTGAAAATACTCCATTCCGAGTCTTACATTCAGGGTATTACTTCAGTGATTGTAGTACTAGTTGGAAAAAAAGCGAACACGAAATTTGTACGCGTCATAAAGTGAGTTTTTTTTTATTCGACGATTTCGTATACCGTTGGGTAGTGTCTTAGATTATTATGTATTTTGTTTGATCACTACAGGTTTTATAAGCAAAATATTAATCTGTAGCTAAACTAAACATACTCGGTTACATTCCACCACTTCAGGGATTTTAGTATTACTAGCAAAAAAATGCAAAATACTACATTTTTTTGTAAATGTTTTTTTGACAGTATTTGGTACAATTCTGGTGATTTTCTATACAGTTGGGTTTTGTTCTGATATGTATTTTTGATTATCATGATAGCAAAATATGGATCTGTAGCTAAAGTAAATATACTCAAACTTCAGTGACATAGTACTAGTCAGAAAAAATGTGAAATACTCAATTTTTATGCATAAAAAGTAAATTTTTTACTCCATTTTACTGCAGGATTTGGTGCAATTTTTGACATTTTTTGTGTAATGTTGGGTAGCTTTGTCTATAATAATGTATTTTCGAAGATCATGATAGCAAAATATTAATCTGCGTAGCTAAATTAAACGTGATTGTAGTATTAATGGAAAAAAAAGGAAAATACTCAATTTTTATGCATAAAAACTGAGTTTTTACTTCATTTTATTGTATTTTTTGGTGCAACTTTTGACGTTTTTGTAGACTGATGGGTAGCTTTAGCTATAATAATGTATTTTCTAGGCTCATGACAGCAAAATATTAATCCGTAGCTAAACTAAATATACTCGGTTACATTCCACCACTTCAGTGATTCTAGTATTGCTGGAAAAAATGTAAAAAAACTACATTTTTGTGTTCATTTTTTGATTGTATTTGGTGCA
Organism: Stegastes partitus; assembly: GCF_000690725.1. Taxonomy (NCBI): domain Eukaryota; kingdom Metazoa; phylum Chordata; class Actinopteri; family Pomacentridae; genus Stegastes; species Stegastes partitus. The sequence goes on along the minus strand of NW_007578810.1, from coordinate 283,301 downwards.
ATTTTTGAAGATGTTGAATACTGTTGGGTAGTTTTGTTCTGTTGTAGTGTATTTTTGAAGATCATGACAGGTTTTATACGCAAAATATTAATCTGTAGCTCAATTAAATATCTGTTTGTAGAATTACTAGGAGAAAAAAATGGAAAATATTCCATTTTTATGCATAAAAAGTGAGTTTTTACTTTAATTTTACAGCAGCATGTGGTGCAAGTTTTGACGATTTTGAATACTGTTTGGTGGTTTTGTTCTGTTATTGTGTATATTTGAATATCATGATTGGTTTTATATGAAAATATGAATCTGTAGCTTTAGCAAATATACTCAACAATTCAGTGATTGTAGTATTAGCAGGAAAAAATGGAAAATACTCCATTTTTATGCATAAAAACCGTGTTTTTACTTCATTTTATTGTAGTTTTTGGTGCAACTTTTGACGATTTTGTAGGCTGTTGGGTAGCTTTAGCTATAAAAATGAATTTTCTAGGCTCATGATAGCAAAATATTAATCTGTAGCTAAACTAAATATACTCGGTTACATTCCACCACTTCAGTGATTGTAGTATTACTAGAAAATAGCCCAATATTACATTTTTAGGCAATAAAATGTAATTTTACTGTCGTATAATTTTTGACGATGTTGAACACTGTTGAGTAGTTTTGTTCTGTCATAGTGTATTTTTTAAGATTGCGATGGGTTTTATACGCAAAATATTAATCTGTAGCTAAACTAAATATACTCAATTACATTCCACCACCGGTAATCAAACTTCTTGGATATCTACTTTAAGCTGTGAACATTTTATTTGAGGCTACTTTTACAAAATTCTGCTAATTGTTGTTAATTTTGTCTAATTTTACAAATTAAACTTGAATTTAACCGTTTTACCTGTTAAATAAAAAGGGGTAAAAATGCAAAAAAAAATACAATGAATTAGCGAATGTGTTTTAAGGGTGTTTTGATCTAAAAATTCAAAAAATACTAAAATAAATTTGTGGCTATTAGCAGTTGCATGTTATTCATGTTGTTTCACTTAATTCATGACATTAAAGCTCCTCTACATTCAAACTTTAAAGGTGGGAAAAGGTGCTTCGCGCCACGATTTGTCTCCGGTTTAAATTGTCTACAGAGCTAAGGCACAGGGCTAAACGTATGCATGTGATGGGCACAGGAGCCGATATCGAGCTGGGGTTTCGATTTCTTAAATTAAATTCTCATTTTTGTCTCAACTTTTTGAACTCTATCAAAAAGATTTGAGCGTCTGATATCCAGAATGACGTCAGTGACTCCTCCTGCTGAGCTCCTCGTCTAACTCCGACCGGACAACACGTCTTCCATCAACAAACTTTTCCTTCATTTTTCTCCGCTTCCATCCCGTCGTCTTCCTCGTTCCTCCATCTGTCCATAAAAACACGCCTCGCCTCTTCGTCGATCAGAGATGTGTGTCCTGCTCCTCTTCCTCCTCCTCCGTCGCCGCCTGATTGACAAACACCTGGAATAAAAAACCAAAACACAGTCGAGTCTTAACCCCGGTTAATTATTTCACTTTGCCGATACGTTTCGCTAACGAGTCGTCCAATCACCTGCCAGCGACTGCCCTCCTCCCCGCCTCCTTCTCCGCCCCCTGCGAGCCCATTGGTGCTCGGCTTCTTCTCGCGCATCTCCGGGTGGCCGTCATTGGTCACGTCCAGCGTCGGGTTGTCGTGGCAACCGTTCTCCACGAAGTGAAGCTCCTCGGCGCGAAACTGGAAAAAGTACAGGATGTTTAATAAGTTACTCAGGACACATTCAGAAGTCATAAACGTAAATTAAAGCAAAGGGTGAAGACTTGAGACTTAATCTGAGCTGAATAAAACACGCACAAAGGACATTGTGCGTTCCTGAGTGTGAAAGTTCGACATATCCAGACTTTCCTTGTGCTAGAGCTGGCTTAACAAAACCCAAAACCCCAACCAGAGATAATAACCACCGCTCGATGAGGACCTGTTTGGTCTCCAATTAAAATGCTGCTATTTGATTCTTCTTCTGCAGAAAATGGACCAATGACGCGTCGCCTGCTTCGTTTAAGCCGAAGACTTTAAAAAATCTATAATCTCGAGCATCTTTAGTCCTTACTAGAGAGCCCTTCTGCTGCTACGACCTGCTGCTAACGTAATGCATCGCCGGACACCAGGTTCCGACAGCATTCCTTTCTCATGGGCAACAGCCTCCAGTGCTCTAATGTTCTTGGGTTTGCGACCGCCTCTTTCAATTCCCACCAAAGATTTTCTATAAGATTCAAGTCAGGCGACTGTGACGCCATTCTACTGTCTTCCAGGACTCTTTCTGAAGCCAAGTCTTGGTGGACTTTGAGGTATGCTTGGAAAGCCCAACGATGCCCAAGCTTCGGCTTCCTCACAGATGTCGTGACATTTTCTCCAACGATTTGTTGATACTGGACTGAATCCATCTTCCAAACGCTGCAGGTTTCCAGAAGACACAAAGGGCATCGCCGAGTTTGCTTCACTGTCGGCAGGGTGTCCTTCTCAGCCTCATTCTTCTGATCCATGGGCCCAAAAAGCTCCAGATTTGTTTCATCGCTCCACAAAACAGAATCCCAAACCTTCCGAGGCTTATTTATACGGTTTTGAGCGTATTGGAGGCGACTTTTCTCGTGCTTTTGTCTGCAGAAGAAAACCTTGCAAACAAACAAAGTTAATAACCACCGTCGTGATGTTTATTTTCTCTGATTGGGGTTTTAGGTTTTGTTGATCCGGCTAACATAATAAAAGCCTGGATATGTTGAACTTGCTTCATGGTTCAACCTTCAGCAGCAAATTTCAAAAACAATAAATATAAAACATTTAACGTTTTAACATATTTAATTGTATTCATTGTTTATTTTAACCTTTAGAGCATCTGTTGGCTTTTTTCCTGCATAACTGAGGATATAAGATTAAAACTGTGTAGAAATATGCGATAAAATCATGATTAAACTTTCTTCTGACAGTTTCAGCTTCACTCGTTCTGACCACACAGTCACACAACAACATGGATGTTTGTTTGTTTGTGTTTGTTTGTTTGTGTTTGTTGACCCACGGTGGTCTTGGTGGCGGGCAGTCGTCTCTGCCAGCAGATGTAGATGAATCCAGACGTGATGATGACCATGCAGACGGAGCCGATGATCACCAGAACCACGAACAGTTTGCCGTAGTCGCTGCGAGTCTGACTGGGCCGAGACTGGCAGGTGCTGGCTGCGCTGTAGCTCTCGATGCCCATCTGATGACAAACACACAAACAGTTTAACTAGATATGAACACAAACTGTACACACAATCCCCGCAAAATGAAATAAAATCAGACTTGTTTAAAGGAAAGTCAGACGTGAACATTTCCACTCTACAGAATAAACTGATAATTATATTATTAGGATGATGTTTTAGCATGTTGTCTTGAAAAATATATGAAAAAATAAACAAAAAAATCACCTTAAAGACACAATTTATCAAATTCAGAATCCGTAAAAACAAAAAAAATCCTCAAATGTTTATTTTCAGACAGTTCTTGCACCCATCATGTGTGACTTTTTGGCTTCATTTAAAAAATTAGCCCAAACTATATGTACTATTTAATTAAAATCACTTTATTCTACATGTCTCGTTTAAAAATTTGCCAAAAATAAACCTTGTGCTGGAACCAGATAGTTAAAAAAAGAAAAAATTCTGCACTCCTTCATGCAACCACGAAGCCATCAGTGACTCAGCTGCGACCAACATGCAACAATTCTGAGAGTTTTCGGTTGAAGTGCAGGAAGTGTTCACACAAAACACACAAGAGACACGTCTGGAAACTAACTGAACATCTAAACAGTCAAACATTTTCTTTGCAGTGTTGGTGACATCTGAAGACACTTAAAAAAAACTTCAGCCTCGTGCAAATCTTGTGGGCAAAATGTGAGATTTAACATTTATTTGTGAAGGTCTCACGAAAATAAAAATAAACTGAAGAGAGGCTTCTGACGGGAGCAGGAGTCTGAGATCTGCTTTCATTTGCTGCAACGATCACGTGGACGAAAACAAATCCCTTCCAGGACGTCGTACCTTCTCGAGACTCTTCCTGATCTCTCCCAGCATCCTCAGCACGTCCTTGGTCGCGATCACACCTGAAAGACACGTTTGACAGAGTTTAAACCCGACGTCTGTGTTCAGAGCCAGAACATCCTGCGTCTGCCTGCCTGCACTGAATCATCGTTTGAAGGATTCCCTCGACGTCTTTGTTTGTGCATCCTGACGTCGGCTCTTGTTTCAGACAGTTGAAGGTTTTCTGATATCAAACCCCCGCGGAGAGGCGACTCGAAATAACTCCTGGTGACGTCGGCTCGTCTGTTTTCATCTGTTAATCCGAAGAGCGAAGGACTCCGACGCAGATAGTCGAACGTTTCAGCCTTGAGAGAAGATTAAAGCCAGAATCAAGGCTGGAGATTTAATTTGAATCCTACTTTGTGCTCTTTTGTTTTTTTTTTCAGGTCTATTTTCTTCCTGAAGTCTCTGGAAGCGTCTTTGAGGCGCTGCACGGATGAAAAAACGCTGACACGCTCGTCCGAGTCTCTTTCCCTTATTACTGTGCGGTCGAAGCAATAACAGGGAGCAGTTAGCGGCGCAGAGCATTCCCACTGTTCCTCCTCTCGGCCCGTCTGCATTACTGCTGAAGGTTATCGAGGCTGTTTGCAGCTCAGGGCTGACAGAAAGTGAAAACCCTGCAACATGTAGAGTTTATTTCCAGACTGAACCCCCAAAAACTTGCCAAGAGGGTTTAAAAGGCTTGTTGTATTTTAAAATTGTCACCATTTATCAGAGCTGGAAACTGTAAAAATAGAAAAAACAGTCAGATTTTCACCTTTCTGACGGTCCTTGAATGTATCATGTGTGACGTGCAGTTCTTTTTAGAAAATTAGGCAAATATAAGCTTAAAATCGAGATATTTCATCAAAATCATTTTATTCTACACACAAAGATTTTCAAAAAAATGCCAAAATTTAACCCTTTGCTTTAACTAGATTCTGTAAAATGCAAATAATTCTGCAGTCATCAGTGCAACCATGAAGCTATAAATGACTCAGCAGTAATTAACAGTCATGTCACAAAAATTCAGGGACTTTCGGGCTGAACTGCAGGCTGTGCATAGATAAAGCATACATAATGTGACAAATAAAATACGTATAGAGCTGTCATTTTTCTTCCTATTATTAGCAAAACCATGTGGAAAAAATGTTTAATATGTTGATTTCAGCTTACAGAAAACACCTGATGGCAGCGATTGGCTCAAAGGGTTGTTCAACTAAATATTAGTTTACGGGTCCCATCATGCTGGTTTTTATTTTTATTTTTATTTTTAAAAAAATAAAAAATTCTGTTGAGCCACAATCCAAAAGCAATGTCATGATGTTCACTTAATTTTTATTTATTATTACTTTTGTCAATTTATTTTTTTTCCTTCTTTAATGGGAGGGTCTGAATAAATCTGAGGACGACTGTAGATGCTGTAATCAGAGTCGTGGAGGTGTTTGTGCGTACCGCGCTCAGACGCCACGTTCATCAGCAGCTGGTGCTGCTGGTGCGTCGGCTTGCTCAGGTAGATCACCCACGATCCCTCGGGGCTGTTCAGTCTCCGGGCAAACACTCGCTCCAGCACCTTCAACAGCTGGACGCCCTGACAGACTCGAAACTCCTCCTGTCACAAAAAAAACACATTTTTCAGATGTTTGTTTTTAAATTCTGGAGCCAAAACACAAAAGATGCTAAACACCAGCGAGGAGAAGAAAAAAAACGATGAGGAGATGTGCTGGAGGAGATCTAACTCCATCCACGTTGCCGTAACAACCGCAAGGCTGCCGAGGGTTTGTGCTGTTGCCGTGGCGACAGACGCCGGTGAGGGTCCTTCCTGCCTCGACATGAAAGCAGACGTTCTCCAGCTGTCCCGTCTGTAAGGCTCAACTCAAGGCCTTCAGCTGCAGCGAGTTAGAGAAGCTCAGATCACGTCATAGCTGGGATGTTGGATTTTGGGGAAAATGAGCGGACGGAAAAGAATCTGGTGACAGATCGGAAACATCTACCGGCGTTCAAAAGCTGCAGCTTCCATTAACCCTATTCAGGACTTTCATGTTTCCATATGTAGAAGGTCTTTCGGGGTCCATTGGACCCCAAGAGAGAATATGCGCAAAATATTTGTTGGTTTTCATCGCAGACTTTTATATTGTGTTTAATATATTTTCTGATCAGTTGATGTATTTCTGGTTCCAAACGCATGACAAATGTCCCTCTTTTTATATAAAAAAAAAAAAAAATCTTGAAAAATAAAAAGACAATATTTGTCACCTAAACCAAACGGCCTGGGGGTCCAAAAGACCCCAAAAGTCCTGAATAGGGTTAAAGGGCGTTCTCTACCTTGTTGATGTACAGAAAGAGTTGGGGTTGAAGGGTTTGAAGGCGTGTTATCTTTAAAAAAAATACTAAAATTAGAATATATCAGAGCTGAAAACTGTAAAAAAAAAAAAAAAGAAGGAAAAAGATTTTCACTTTTCCAACGGTCCTTGAACTACTCATCACTGCTATGTTGGAAAGCTGAACCAAATCCATCCATCCATCATCTATACACCGCTTAATCCTCACTAGGGTCATGGGGGGCTGGAGTCTATCCCATCTGACTCAGGGTGAAGGCAGGTTCACCTGGACAGGTAACCAGTCTATCACAGGGCTACACTTAGAGACAGACAACCAAGCACACTCACATTCACACCTACGGACAATTTACAATCACCAATTAACCTCAGCATGTTTCTGGGCTGTGGGAGGAAAACAAATTCCACACAGAAAGATCTCGGGTGTCCTCACCAGGACATGAACCGGCGACCTTCTTGCTGCAAAAAGTCTGAATAAATAAGACAAAAACGAGGATAATGAGAATTCTTGACAACACTGGAGTAAGATTGTAGAACAATAATAAAGAAAAAATAAGTAAATGAGTGCACATGTTGTCTTCAATGTGTTTTTCCTTCTGCTCGGTGTGAAATGACACCGAGGAGTGAGAAATTTTTATTTTATACAGAATCAGATTGAAGCAAACGGTTCATTTTGGGCAAAATTTTTTTAAATGACTCGTGTAGAATTAAATGATTTTGATGAATCAGATGATGAGTAGTTCAAAGACCATAGGAAATCTAACAGTTCTCTCTTTCATAACATAACTTTTAAACCTGCTGGTGGGTTTTTGGGCACATTTTAAATCTGATATTGATTCCTTTCACTCACGCAGTTCATGTTCTGCGTCATGTTCAGGACGACGTAGCCGCGTCCGGTCAGCTCGCTCCAGTCGATGCAAACCACCTGAAGGAGGACAGGTTCGTCTTATTATTGTTGTTTTTTGGCTCTTCCTGCTTCCAGCCACATCCTCCGAGGCGTAAATATACCTGCTGGTTCTTCTCCATCCCACTGAGGTCGTCGTAGGTGACGCCGACACTCAGAGAGGCATCGGTGGTGAGCGGGACGAGTTTAGTTTTCTCCGTCGCCGCCATCTCCTCCTCGTCCACCTCCTCGCTGCCGTCTTTCATTTGAGGCGGAAGTTTTCCCTTCAGGACTTCAGGATAAAGAAAGAACAGTGAAGTTAGACTCGCTGTAGGTGTAACGTTCTGAAAAAAGCTGATGAGACAAGTTGGAAAAGCTTTAAAAAGGCGTCTGACTCTGGAGAGACGAATAAAACGACCAATTATGTGTTTATTTAACCACCAGATCCAGTATTTTTCTGATTAACCTCATTTTTGTTTCTTAAAACTGATGTTAAACTAAATTAGTTAAGTTAAAAAATGACATTTAGGCTCTGATTGGTTAAGGTAACAGCCTGAACGTACCTTTGGACTCGCCATGCTCCTCCTCTTCCTCCACGCTGGGCTGCAGAGGTTCCCTGCTGGGAGCCAAGCCCACCTCCGGCGCCGTGGGGTTCTGGGTGAAGGCGTCCAGGTGCGTCAGACCCGCCTCCTCCTCCTCCTCTTCCTCTACCTCCTTCCTCTCCGCCTCCTCGTCCTCCGTCACGTCTTAAAACACACGAGCAGCAGATGACTTCAGGCAGAAAGTTTTTGTTTTGTCACTTGAGACGCTCCAAACTTTCTTAATTTTTCGGCGGCGACTCAACAAAGCGTCAAAAAAATGAGACGCAGCCCGAATTAAACGACACCGAAGCAGCTGTTTAGCATAATGACTTAAAAAATGGTGGAGACTGCGTCTGAAGAACACGAGATCTGTCTTTCAGCACCTCTGAAGCTCGCTAATTAACACATTGCATCTCAAAACCCAAACAAGCTTTGAGAGCGGTGCTACGTTTGAAAAATCACCAAAAATACCCCATTTATCAGAGCAAGAAGCTGTAAAAACAGAAAAAAATGTCAGATTTTCTACAGTCCGGCGGTCTTTTAACTCATCACGTGTGACATTTAGTGTCTTTAGGAAAATTTATCAAATCTAAGTTTAATATTGTGACGTTGTACCTTTTGTGTAGCTTCCCAGCAGCCCGAAGTCGGTTCCGGTGTCGGTCTCAGGCGTTGCGGTTCCCGCGGCGTCTCCGTCGGCGGCGGCGGTGGACGTCGCCGTGGCAGCAGATGTGGTTCTGGCGGTTGTGATGGAGGGACGAGGGACTCCGTAACCGCTGGACTGGACGTCTTCCTCCCCCTCCGCCTCCCACAGCTCCCTCTCTAAGGGACCAACCTGCAGAATACAGAGTGAGGAGATGGATGGAGGTCCAGATGTTCACCTCATATTTACACATAAACTTTGGTAATAGTTGTAAGCATGACAACTTTCTGGAGGTTCAAACTGAACCCGAGGATAGAGGATAAATTTAAAGGGAGCAGGAGGGTTAAATAATAAACCGTGTTTCTGTGATGTTTACATGAGAAGCAATGAATAGAGGTGAAAGTCTGACTGCACAAGTAAAGGAAGCAGGAGGAGTGATGATAGCGGTGCTGGACGTGGTCCTGCTAGTTTAAGAACCTGAGCAGAAGCCGTCATGTTGGCGGTAAACGGGACAGCAGAGCAGAAGCAGTGAAGACTAAACAGATAAACTAAATTAAAACAAAGAGAGACGGGGATTTAAAAGTCTGCTGCCGTTAATGTGTAAACCGAAGGTTCAATTAAACGAGCCCAGCGTTGGTTTATTTGCTGAATTAGTTCTTCCCGCCCGGGCGGCCGGTCTGGGCCAATGAGACGCCGCTAATCCGGCGAAGCAGTTAAGGACTAATTAAATGATTGGGCGCGGGGGGGTTAGTAGGTGAGCCCCGGATTACATCTGAATTAACGCAATCCAATTAAAGTCCGACCGTGATTTTTTTTTTCTCCTCTCGTTAACGGAGACGTGAGTGGCTGGATGAAGGAACGACAGCTTTAAATGAACTCGTTTTATGATCTTGTTTAGAGGAAGAAGAGCGTCTGTGTCGGTTCTGCTTCAGGAACCGAGCAGCAGACGAGGTTTCAGCAGTTTGTCGGAGGCCTTAAAGTCCTGAGTGATGAGTTAATTCATCGTGTTTGTCTTTGAGGAAACAGAAAAACCACAAAAATACAAAATGAGCATCTGCGTGTGGACTAATCGTCAAATACTAACCCTCATAAATTACGTTTGTTACAGAAACGTGACACCTTTTCTGATTATTTGCGCGTAAAAACTGTTCAAGTTTAATTACAGCATCTTTCTTTGGATGATGCTGATCGGGACGTGTGGATGTATTTCTCACCTCCAGGACGGGGGACGCTCGATGCTCCTGCAGCCCAGGATCGTGCCCCTCGGCCGGGAAGGAGACGCTGGGCTCCTGGGAGCTGGACGGGTGGAAGGACGGACTGTAGCCTGCAGGACACAAAGACAGAACGTCAGAAACACATGGCTCTGGGTGTGTGTTGACCGCCATCAGGTTTGGACAGGTTGCTTCCTGAAACACTCACAGGAGACGCAGCTGGTAGTTAAAAATGATCGACGTTCATACTGGATGAGGAGGAAAGAACCAATTAGATTGAATCAGGATGAAGAAATAAAACAACAAAAAGCTCTCTCACCTGTTTACTGCCAAACAAGTAAAGGTGGGAGGAGTTAAACTAGTTAACCTGGTTGATTCTTCTCTAATGTATGTCGAGCAAAAGCAAACATGGACGCAGCCGGTGAGATAATTAATGCACATCGACATATAATCCTGATATGTGCAGTTCTGCAGCATTAAAGTGGTTATTTATGCTCTGAACTGCAAAATCCATTACTGGCTTTGAATGGTGAGTTCTTGAAACGGCCAAAACGACATCATTTTTTAGATTCAAAAGCTGCAAACACACAAAGAATCTTTTTTTTATTCAACTTTCTAACGGTCCTTGAACTAATCGTCTGCAACACAAGCTTAACATCTCATTAAAATCAAGTTTCTCTGCATGTCTCGTTGAAAAATGTGACAAAAATCAAGCATTTGCACAAAGCGGGTTCTGTAAAAAACAAGAAATTCTGCACTCTTCGTCACAGCTGAGAAATCTTTAGTGGCTCAGCTGTGACCAACGGACGCTTGGCAAAAATTCTGCAACTTTTCGGCTGAACACAAATGGAAGACAGTAAATTACTTATAATATCCATACGGACAATTTAGAATCACCAATTAACCTCAGCATGTTCCTGGACAGTGGGAGGAAGCCGGAGAACCCGGAGAGAACCCACGCTGCACGGGGAGAACATGGAGACTCCACGCAGAAAGATCCTGGGTGTCCTCACCGGGATGCGAACCGGCTACCTTCTAGCTGTGAGGCAACGATGCTAACCACTGCTCCACCTTGAAGCTAAATGGAAGACGCAAGCAGTAAATTACTTATAGTAAGTAGAGGCACAATTCTTCTTCCAGTGTTGGTATCACTCGGGAAAATGTTAGATATATAGATTTGGGGTTTTTATTCCATTTTTGTGAAATAATAAATAAAAGAAATTAAACTTTCAGGGTTTTTTTCCCTCTTTTTTTAATGATTTCTGTCTTTCTAACTGTGTCATTCTACAGTGAACACATTTCTGAGTCTCTCTCCTTCTAGTCCTGGTTGTTCTGTTTCCATAGAGGTGCTGGACTTTATATTACAATGAAAAATAAACCTACAGTGAGTAAAACAACCAGAAGCTGTTTGGGTGCTCGTGCCGTATAACAATTAGATAATGCCATAAACCATTAAAAAAAAAAAAGAATTTTCATTTTATATTACATTAGGCAAGATGGCGCCGTGGATGGCGGCCTCGGCACTGCTCTCTACAGGAATTAGTTTGTTTTTGTTTAATTTCTCTGCATCTTTTGCACAACGTACATGTACCTGTTCTGCTTGGATGTGTACATTCTTGTATATATTTGTCTTATTATCTTGTTTTTTTTTTATTAATATTTATTGTATTTTATTTTATTCTTTTCTTTCTGTTGTTATTTTACTTTATTTTTTATTTTATAATTTTCCTATTTCTATTATTCCTGCAAATTCCCAGGGCGACACCAACAGCCGAAACCAGATTCCTTGTATGTTGTTCACCTACTTGTCCATTAAAGCTGATTCTGATTCTGATAAATTGACTAAAGGTGCTCCAGATACTAACAAAACACAGCGGTGGCTCGACATGCCGTAAACATTTTTCTACTTATCTTCAGTTTGTTTCCTCTCTGTGTAAACACTTCCTGCAGTTCAGCTGAAAACAATTTTCGTCACATCGCTGCTGGTTGCAGCTGAGTCGCTGACAGCTCTACAGTTGTGCTTAGAAGTGCAGAATTTTTAGTTTTTTTTCAGATTCTAGTTGCTGCAAATTGTTTATTATTGGCATTTTTTTTTTTTTAATTTGACGAGAAGAATAATGAATAGTGAATAGTGAATTTTAAACTTTGAAACAGAAAGAAAAATCCAGCAGTTCATCCTGTCTGTACAGCGTCTTGCTCTGACAAATGGTTTAATTTTGGGGGATTTTATTTTTTTAAAAACGGCCTTTTAAACCCACATGCAGGTTTTTCAAGGTTCAAGGAAGCCTGAATGTTAATCCCGTCAAAAACTACAAATATCAAGCTGCTGTCGAGGCCGAAGGAAAAGTGAGGCGTTAAAAAAATCATGAGGATTAATCCTCAGTGAACCATTAAAATCTGCACAAACTTTTATAGAAATCAGCGCAGCGGCTGGAGATATTTCAGACTCAGATCAAAGTTCCTCAGATGTCCAGGCTGAACGTTGGCCGTCGGCTGAATGAATGTTTTAAAGCCTCCAGAAGGTGAAGCTGCTGCTGCTGCTGCTGCCAGAGCTGCAGACGTGATGTTTACTGAGCAAAGCGCAGCAGCTCCGTCTGCAGAAACACCGGATTAAAACCTGGTTTTGCCCCAAAGCAAACATTTGATCCCAGACATCTGTGGAATAACAACAACTGCTTTGAAGATGCAGCTCTCTGGTGGAGACAGCAGGTTCAGAACCGCTCAGCAGAAACTCGGCTAACATGGCCGCCTGATGGTGCGTTCAGGCTCTGTGGGAGAAACGACTCCTACTGACCGATCAGAGAGTCCAGGTCCGGCGTCGTGTGGTTTCCCTCCGAGGCTTCCAGGACGTCATCCTCGTCCTTCTCTTCTTCCTCTTCCTCTTCCTCCCCGCCCCGCCTCTCCCGCTCCTCTCCTCTGTCTCGGTCCTCCAGGTCCGTCCCGTAGAAGCCGGAAGCCTCCTGGGAGGCGTCGGCAGCTCCTGGCCCACCAAGGAGCTCCGTCTCTGGGTCAGCGGCGTCCGACTGCCCCCCGAAGCCTCCGGCATCCTGGGGAACCGCCAGATGAACCATCCGCTGAGGGTGGAGAGAGATTAGTCAGAACAGAGCTGCAGAATACGAGTTCACAAAAACATCATCACAAATGTTTAATTACTGTCATCAATTAACATTCAGAAAACACCTAAATGAGTCCTCGTTAGCTCACGTCGGTTTGTTCGTCATTTCTCATTTCAAGTCAGCGAGACTCAAGTGTTTAAGTCGCTGTAATTAAAAGAGGCTGGAGCTCATTTTTCAGAGATAAATTTAGATGATTTAGCCGCTGATTAAACGTTGTGTTGATGAAATGAAAAGAAGGAAAGCTGGTTGCTTCTCTCTCCTCTCGCTGCACCTCGTTTTGTTTGTTTCCATCTTAAATCCTTAAAATCAGTTCATCTGTCACAACAACAATTAAATGCTTTTGTGACATTAAGGAGCCTCAGTAAAGGAGCCAGTTGACCGATTAAAGAAATGTCTTAAATTATATATTTTTTAAAAAGAAGAATATCTTTGATGAATCATTTTTACATTTTTTAAAACACTGGAACCAGTATGTCCACAGGTGTTACCAACACTGGAGCCAAACTGGTGGCTCCACATGCAACAGATATTTAACTTTTATTTGTTTTTTAGTTTCCATCCTCGTCTCCTCTCTGCTTTGTGTGCCTGAGTTCAACCGAAAATCCCAGAATTTATCGTCACGTTGAGCCCCGAATGGCTGCTCAGCATTTTGTTTGTTATCATTAAATCACGGAATCTGGTGCAAACTGTTTGTTTTTGGTAAATTCTGAACTGACTTGTGTAGAATGAAGTGCTTTTAATGAAACTCTCTGGTTATTTGAAAAGTTCTAGTTCACTGAAAAGTTTGAAAATCTGCTGTTTTTCTGTTTTTACAGTCTCTTGTTGCGATTGATGATGTCATTTGTTGAGTTTTATTTCAAAAATCACATGTTTTGCAACTCACAGGCAGGTTTTGGGGTTCAGAGGGTTAATAAACAAAGACCTCGTTATGTTTTAAACCTAACTTTATACTTCTACGTAATGAAATCATGAATATCAGTCGATATGCCGATGACAGAATGTTTTACCCCTAAAAACCTAGTACCGGTTTGGCTCTGGTAGCAGCAGAAACATCACGTAATAACAGTCGCACGTACAACAAACTGCGTGTTTAAGGAAATACTGATAAATATTAGCTGTAAAAACGGACATTTTGGGAAGTTTCAAACATCAGCACAAGAACATAAAAAGTGCCATATCATGAGTTCATCTGTTGCACTTTTCTTCATTTTCTTTGGTCGTTTTAATGTAAATGCAGTAATTTGTTCACTCTGCAGCATCAGTTGTCATGGCAACTGAACTCATTTAGTGAACTTTGTTTCCTGTGTAACAAACTTCAGCCCCGTTCGGTTCCTCCTCACCTCCATCTCGTCCTCCACGTCCAGGTTGTCGTTGGCGGCGGCGCTGGTCCTCGCCGGAGCGTTCAGCTGCGACGAGTTGACCGACTCCGTCTTGCCCTGCGAGCGGGACGTCTCGTGGATCTCGGGCCAGCCCATGTCGTGGACCAGGTGGGGCTGGGCCCGCACCAGCTCGTGGACCGAGTGGCGCTTGGCTCGGACCAGCTCCTGGACGAAGCGTGAGGCCCGGGCTTGGCCCTCGTCCTGCAGCAGGCGGGCCACCGGGGCGCTGAGCGGGATGACGCGCTGCTGCGACGAGCCCAGTCTGAAGGCGTCACAGCTGGCCAGGAGAGCTGCAGGGAACGGGAACAGAAACGTTAACATCTGTCCTCCTGGAGCATCCTCTGGTCTGAAGGGAGACTCTACAGATCCACTGAGGAAATGACTTCAGCAGAGGAAAGAAAACCCAATAAAACTGAATAAATGAAATAGAATCTAACACATTAACAATCAGATGAAATAAATAATCATAGATGCTACCGACTGTTTGAACCCAATCAGGTTCCAGTAAACATGGGAGAGACGGTTCCCTTCAAATAATTTAATATCTATAAAAGCTGCACATTTAAATACCAGCCACCAGCCTGATTTTATTTATTGACTTATTTGTGTGGTATATTGATGATGACAACAAAAAAAATGTTTTTAAACCAAGAAATGTGTTTGTTTGTGATTTTAAACATGAAATCTCAGTTACAGTGCAAACATTTTGATTTAACCTTTTATTCATTCATATTTAAAGGAGTATAAACATTTAGGAAATCACACACAACTNACATGAAATCTCAGTTACAGTGCAAACATTTTGATTTAACCTTTTATTCATTCATATTTAAAGGAGTATAAACATTTAGGAAATCACACACAACTCTCGTTTTCAGACATTATCACAGGTTTTGGATTTGTGATGGTTGTTATTTTTTTAAATTATATATTGATTTTCTGGGTTTTTTGTCTTTATTATACTTTGGCATGTCTGAAATAAATGAAATGAAATTAAACGAAAAAAGAAGATTTAAGCGCTTGTTAACCTACTTTTTTAGTTCAAATCACCAAAATGACACCATTTATTAGTGCCACAAACTGTAAAAACCAAAACAATCGTCATATTTTAAACTTTCCGACACATTTGTGACAAAACTAAGCTTCAAATCTGCATATTTCAGTAAAATCACTTTATTCTATATGTCTTCTTTAAAAATTTGCAAAAAATCAAACATTTCCTGTTATCAGATTCTGTAAAAAACTAAAAATTCTGAACTTGCTGAGTCATCAGTGACTCAGCAGCGACTAAAACGCTCGTGTGAGAAACATTCAGACGTTTGAGCTGAACTGCAGCCTGTGTAGGACGTTATTGTTATATAACTATAACATCTGTGCCGTGTAAAGTTGTTTTTGTTATTTACAGAGTTTATAACATCAATAGAAACCTGTTGATTTAATGTTTAAATGTATTTATTTTTTTTCATTTTTCTTATTTTTAATGATTTCTGTCATTCTAACTCCTGAACAGAAAACATCTCTGAGTTTTTTCTCCTCCTTCATTCTGTTTCCATAAAGCTGCAGCTGCACAAGTCTGTAATAAATCACGTTTAAATGCTCACGCAGAGCTCTTCTGATGCTAAATATGACGGATTCAAGTGTTGCTTTATTCAGGAAGTCAGAGGTCAAACTAACCACAGTGATTTGACGTTAACTCTTTCCTCAGATTCAGCGGGTGAAGATAAGAGCGTTCCGTCGTCTGCGTTTTACATTGAAGTGATTTAATTTGCTGCTGGAACATCACAGAGCTCTTGTCTCCACCGCTGCCCTCCGAAGCCACCGCCAGCTCCGTCTGCTCGTGTTTCATGAACGACCTCCATCTTTGTTTAAGTCTCTCATTCATTCATTCATTCATTCATTCATTCATGTGTTCACTGATTTACGCCTGAAAGTCCTTTTTTTTACTACAATCATTCACTGTTTATAAAAGGTTTACTGGTGCATTAATGACTTTATTAATGATTAGTCGTGTTAATAAATCACATAAACTTTCAATAAGAACAACCTTTGGGTTGCCAGGTTGGGGAAAATCCTCCTCTTTGCTTGTCTCTTTGCTTCTTTAATGACTCAGGAAGAGCAGGTGCGCATATAAACTGTTAATCAGCGTTTCTAGTTGTTGATTAAATGTGTTTTAACCCGTATTTAACTTGTGCATAAAGATTAATTTGTGTGCAAAACTTGCAAAGTAGAGAGAACAATACAGGAAATGTGAAATGTTGATGCAAGATTATATATTTAGGTTCATAAAAACAACGATTTAAAGAAAATATCTTGGTAATGACACGCCTGTTTCTTTCCTTTTTTGGGGTTTTGTCAGACTAATATGACATTTTTAAAGTGTGTTTGGGTTCGTAATTCCTAATAAACCTTTAAAAGTTCGTCTCCTGCTATTCTAAACATGAATATACTGATAATAAAGGAATTAAGAATCCATCAAGTGTGCATCCTTAAATTCAAACTATATTTCTGTTTTTATATTTGCATGTTTCTTACTTTATTTAAATACTAAAACTGTTGTTTTAATGGCTTCAATGCACCAACAGGACTGTATTCATTGTACTATTCTATTAATAAGAGGTTTAGAAATTAATTCTGGTCAACAAAGCAGATTCCCTCATTAATTTAAGCTAAAAAGAGGATTTTTTAAGCTCAGAAATTGGTGTAATTAATGTTTTTTAAACACAGCTGCATCAGTTGATTAACTGATTAGTTATCGACTGAATTAATCGGAAACTATTTTGGTAATAGATTCATCAATTAGATTTTTTTTAATGAGGAAAAGTCAAAATTCACAGATTTGAGCTTTTTATTGTGAATATTTTCAGACTATCTTCCACTAATTCACATTTTTCACCATTTTATAGACGAAACACGAACAAAAAAAATCAACAGATTAATCGACAGAGACCGCTCTACTTATAGCTAATCAATAATATTAACGATGCATTCGTCACGATCGCGTCTGTTAATTACAGCTTTCAAACCTCTAATGGAGCGACACCAGACAGAGGAACCTGCCCGTCCATCACTCGCTAATTCACTGGTCTAATTTCCGTTCGTTACTAATTCATGAGTTCGCTCGTCGTCGCTAATCTGTCGCCGCCACCTTCCTGCAGCCTGAGACCACAGATGGCGTCTGACCGAGCAGATTATGGTTTGGTGGCCGGCGTGTCTCAAACATGTCTGCGGCGTGTTCAGCCTCCAGCAGATCCTCCCTCCTGCTGACTGGCACTCGGATTTCCAACACTCGGCGGTTTAAAGTGCTCTCGGCCGCCCGACTGATCCCTTTATTCTCGGTCCGCTTGTTTTGATCGGCATCGAGGTTTCAGCTTGGAACCGCATTAACTGAGAAAACAGGCCAGAGTTTGCTGTAAATGTGAACTTTCTGTGAGTGAAGTGGGTCTGCAGGCGTTCGCTTTAAAGTTTTGCACATAAAATCGCCTTAAATTAGGAAAACAAACCTCAAATTATCTGAAAATACGTGTGCAGAGATAAAAACTTAATGTGCAAGAGCATAAATTAGCAACAACAACATCAGATCCGTGTGGATTGAAACTGTTTTCCACTTCATTTTCCACCATTAGAGATTTAAATTTCTAAATCACTGATGTTATTCTGCTGTTTTTAAAAAAACAGAGGTTTTAAAGTTGCTCTTTTAGTTACATTACTGCAATCTCAGCGGCATCCAGTTGGAGAATTAGCAGCACCGACTGTTTATACCGATTTTAAATATTTGCATAATGGCCATGGATGGAGATGCAAATGAATTTTCTTTTGCCAATTTTATGGAAATTCCTTCAGAAATTTGTGCTGCATTTGCATGAATATCCAGTTTGTGAGGTTTTACTTAACCCCACAAACCAGATTTAGCATGTTAGCAACAGCTTAGCATGTTGCTATATATTAGCGTGTTAGCAACAATGCTAACACGCCGATATTTGTTAACATGCTAACATTCACTTATTAGCGATATCTTTTTTTTTACTATTGGAAAAGAGCCTAACTGCTGTTTGACAAGCTTTAATTCCTCCTAAAATGTTTTAGGAGGAATATTGAATCAGCACAAGTTGACAACTACGCTAGTAGCTCCGTACATGGATTTCTATCCACCTGTCTTTATGCACATTTTCTATTTTCACATTAAAAAATATGCGTTGAATGACAAAAATGGGAAAATATTGCACAAACAGGAATTACTAATAATAATAAAAAAAAAGAGTGTACACCAATGCTGGTGGATATAGCAGGGCCTTGAGCTAAGTACTAAGTGGTCAGAATGACAATGCTAGCATGCTAATTCCAAGCTGGTATAATGTTTACGATGTTCACCGGCTTAGTCTAGTGTGCTAGCATGCTAATATTTTCAAGTACGTATTAAGAACTTGTTTGCACCACCAGCACTCATCATTTATCCTCTGGGAACCATGAATATCTGCACTAACTTTAGTTCCAAACTTCAAAATGCTATGATAATTGTCAAGAAACGTGAGTTGCAGGTGGAACTAAAATTAAAGAAAGCGAGTCAGCAGAATTAGTAGGATTTGTGCACTGGTAACCCCGAATGTCGACACAAGCTTTAGCTCCAATCCACAAGATAGATGTTAAGATATTTCTTAGGATGAATGAGAACTTGCTAGACAAACTTGCAGGTCTCCAGAATTAGTAGGATTCATCCTCTGGAAACCATGAATGTCTGCGTAAAGTTCAGTTGCAGTAAACAAGAAGGTAAAATATTTCTCAAAACAGGGAGAACTTGGTGGTAGAACAACAATACAAACTAGCGGCTCACAAAAATATGCAAAGTTCATCCTCTGAGAACCACAAATGTCTGTGAAAACTGTAGTTCCAGTTCATAATATGTTGTGTTATAAATAAAAGGATAAGTAAGAACCTACTGGTAGAAGTGCAGGGTCACAAAAATGGATGAATCTTCCTAGATTTATCTTCTGGGAACCACGAATGTTTTAACAAAGTTTAGATCCAATCTACAAGGTAGATGCTAAGATATTTCTCAAGATACATGAGAAGCTGCAGGTGGATCTACAGGACAACCAACAGTTAGTAGGATTCATCCTCTGAGAACCACGAATGTCTATCTAGTTCCAACCCACAAGGTAGATGTTGAGATATTTGTCAGGACAAGTCAGAGCTCACTGGTGAAGCAGCAAAAGCAAGTGGGTCGAACATTTTAGTGGGATTCATCCTGTGGGGACGGTGAATTTGGAAGAGAACTGATTTGAATCTGTGACTCACAATCCAACGCAGACGCATCTGTGCTGGATGCTGAATTTTTCATCAGTAGAGCAAACAAGCAAACAGTGGAGCCGAAGCACACAGACGCCGACGCTTTGTGTGGATTGTTGACAGTAAAGAGATTTAAAAAAAAACAACTCTGAATATATCATTTAAAGTGCTGCAAAAAACTTGTCACAAACTAAACCGATGCTCTATAAAAATGTCCTACTTGCTGAGAACTACTGAGCCGGCGAGCAGCTCCAAGGACAGTGAGGAAGACGGGCGAGGAAGGTGGAAGGATGAACAGGAGGGGAGGCCGATAAGGGATCCATCACCCAGCGGAGAGCAGCTCTGGCTGGGTCGCTTCAACTCCAAAACCCCGAGTCAACGCTGCGCTGAGTCCAAGAAAACGTTGCAGCATTTATCTTATCCGGGGAGGATGACGAAATGTTTAGAAAGTTTGTTTACAATCAGCAAGATAACGCCGACCGAGGGCAGCTTGGACACGATGATGACTCCTCGTTGATATTTGGCTGAAAGGCAGCGATGTGACTTGCAAGGGCCCAAAGTAAGAGTTGAAATTTGCTATGTCGGTGCTGATGTAGCTCTCAGTCTCAGTCTTTAAAGCACACTCCCTGATGCGGCGTTATTGCCATATACCCGAGAGGAATGTCTCGGAACATCGTGCAGTACAGCTAATGCAGTGGTAATGAAATGCTCGGCCCACTGAGTAAACAGCGACTGAAACCTCCAACGCTGCCAGGATTAGTCTGCGCTCCTACAGGGTCGGTGTAAATACGAGAACTTATTGGTGGAAATGAAAAAGAGCTCCTGAGTTTCTCGTGTTTTTCCCTTGAAAAGAGAGGAAGTCCATCAACTGGAAGCTCAACTACGGTGGCCCTGAGAGCTCAACATACTGCGGTAGAGCTGCTAAGACCAATTAGCATCAACATTTACCCTTTGAATTTGTTATAATGAACATTTTTCTGTGGCGTCATCGTTGCATCATGATGTTTTTTTGGCTCCAGTCGTTGGTTGGCTGCATTCAGTGCTTTTATAATAGTGGCAGCAGCAAAGTCCAACAAAGTTCCTCGAGTATCGGAGGGCATCGAATGATCGAAGAACAAACAAAGTTGTTCGAGCACTGCGCAGAGTTTTGGTGGCGAACCAAACATAACGCAGGAAAGAACTTGTAGGAGTTCTCGTAGTTTAATCGTAGCAACTGGACTTGCTTGAGTTCCTTGAAGACGTTCCACCTCTCATCCAAGAGGCTTCATCAGTTCTGACTGACTAGTTGGAAGTTCCACATACTGATATCCTAAAGGAGCCATTAACACCTGAGTTTCGGTTTCATTTGGGAGTTTGTTGGCTCCTCCCCCTCGTTATGTGAGTCGTCACCACAATGGGGTTTGTCGGGGTCTTTTGTGGCTAGGTGAGGATGTGGTTTCATGAGTATCTGGAACTCCCAACTCCTCAGTCAGAACTGATGAAGCCTCTTGGATGAAGGTGGAACGTCTTCAAGGAACTCAAGCAAGTCCAGTTGCTACGATTAAACTATGAGAACTCCTATGTGGTCTTTCCTGCGCTATGTTTGGTTCGCCACCAAAGCTCTGCGCAGTGCTTGAACAACTTTATTGGTTCTTTGATCATTCGATGCCCTCCGATACTTCAGAAACTTTGTTGGACTTTGCTGCAGCCCAAATATAAAAGCACTGAATGCAGCCGACCAACGACTGGAGCCAAAAAAACGTCATGATGCAACAATGACGCCAAAGAAAAACGTGTATTATAATAAATTCAAAGTAAAAATGTTGATGCTAATTGGTCTTAGCAGCTCTACCGCAGTATGTTGAGCTCTCAGGGCCACCGTAGTTGAGTTTTCAGTTGATGGACGTCTGGTAGCTTCTCTCCTGCTCGCTGTACTCACATGTAGTGCATTTTAATACAGTTAGATTCCCAACAAAGCAGCTTTAATTTATCAGACGAGTCAGACGAGTATAAAATACGAAGACAGTCCATTAAATCTATGAACAATCAACCAGCAGTCACTTCTAAGCTCTGCGCCGATAAATCCTGATTTTACAACAGCGACATTGTCCAACAAACTGCTGTTTTTACATAGAATTAGAATCTACAACATAACGACACAATAAGGCATTAAAGAGTTGCTTTAGCTGATCTGTAAAATATCCACCGTGTCAATGCTCCTAACTCGATTTGAATATGTGAGTTCTGGTTGGACACCATTAATTAACTACCACAGAAGTCTTTGTCATGGTGCCCCGTTGCTAGCTACCCCTCCAGTTACCACCTCTTTGGGTCGCCACAGTATTAAACACAGCAAACAATGTCAGCTCTGACATGCATGTCCTTTGTCTTCATGTCTGGTTGGTTGTGATATTTTTAATCAGTGCAGTTATTAACGGCATTGAATCGTCTAACAATTCATGATTAAGATCAAGTTTGAGTCCTCTATCGGACCATCAGACCAAAACCACTTGGTTCAGGTTGTAAAGAGTGGCTTACATCTCTTGGATGACCCTGCACAGTCAGTAATAATGACTCTAAAGCTTGCCCAGTGCATTTAGCTTTAACACCAAGATGTCCTGACAAAGTGGCCGAGCCCATTTCTGCACTATTTTTATATGTTCCCTGGGAGGCTGAGTTTCCTGTCGGCCTTTCTTTTGCCATCTCTGGCCTTTCGGTGACTAAACCGGTTGCTGGCTCCATCGTAGGCTCCTCCAGCCCCTCAGGACTCTTATTTTTGGCACATCCCCTGGTGACATAACCAGAAACTCCACAGGGAGCCCTTAAAACAACCTGCCGTGTGTCGACTGAACGTCAGCAGCAGATGAGAAACATCAATATATGTTAATTCTCAGTCAACTCCCAGCGCACACAAGACAGTCAATTGAATTTCACGCCTCAGACTCATGAGCTGCTCCTGCAAAAACAGATAAAGCCTCAACTCCGTGTCCAAAACCCACCAGCCCTCATATCACACAGCCTAGTTTCACACAGTGACCTTCAAATCTCCGTCTACAAAGGCAACTTTGCTGTGTAATTACTTTGGAAAAAAAACATCTACCAGCGTCCACCCAGGAGCGGCGACTGAACAGCTGAGTTAGCCTTATCAGCTTAGCGCAGATAAGCTCCACGCTGAGCCGGACGAGGCGTTCGGGTGCCGCGGGGGGGTAACGGGGCGGCTCCTGGAGGGGGAGATACCCTCCAAAGTGCATCACCAAACTATTTTTTTGACGTTACGGATGCAGGAAGAAAAAAATCCTGCACGAGCGTCACTGGAAACCCAAAACACAGTGAAAATGTTGCTCATGTTCTGGTTTGGGATGTTTTACGCGACCTCTGGGACGAGAGAGGAATTATTGATTATGTCGTTTAGAAAACAAGTTCAAGTGTCAGTAAATCAGCGTAAACACTTTTATAAGCTGTATTCATGTCAAAATCTCTCTGTTTTATGTTTGTGATGACTCATCCTGCACCCACACATACAGAAATGTGTGCAGTCGTGTGATTCGAGGTGGTCTTGACTTTGTTAGTTTGTAGGTTAAAGCTGCTGCAGAGGGATACGGAGGGTCGGCTGCACGACATATGCCAACAAAAAAAGAAGCTCTTTTTACTGCCAGCTTGCACAGAGGAATGCACTTTCACTTTCACTGTGTGGATACAAAGATAATAAAGATTTATTGATATTGATTGACAAGTGCACTAAAGCAGACGATGCATGGCCTCGTTTATTTCTGTGGAGGACTGCATCTCTCCGTGCTGCCGAGGCTAGCTTGACTCGTCAAATCCCATCAAAAAGCAAATTAACAAACTGATTAAGTCCCTCTGGAAGTTTAAATCGCACATTTATTCTACTTTATTCGTCATTTGACTTGTATTTTGCAGGGACTTTTAATAAAAGTTAAACTCAACAGGAAAGTTGTTAGCATGCTAGCAAGCTAATTTACCCGCCCTGTCTGGAACTAATGTAGCTAACTGAGATGCTAATTCAGATATTTTAAATGTTATTATTTTTAAATATGACCACAATTTCACTGGGATTTAAGGCTTACAGCAACATTAGCATCGGGATACAAGAAAATTGTTAGCACGCTAAAAGACTAATTTGCTTCAGCTACTCTTTAGGGCACCGATGTTCTGCTTTGTTCTTGAAAATTATGGCTAACTAAGATGCTAATTCAGATATTTTCAGTTAGTACATTTTAAATATGACCACCATTTCACTGCAACTTGACACTAACATAGCCTATTCATGCTAATGGCAACATTAGCACTGGGACATAGAAAAATTGCTAGTGGGCTAATAGACTAATTTGGCTTAGCGACCACTTAGGGCACCAAGGTCATTTTCATTTTTTTTGGAGAGAAGCTCTTAAACGTTGAAGCTCTCTGAGATGCGATAAAGCCAAATATTTGTATAGCTAGGATTTGTTAAATATGAAACAGGGACTTCAGGCTAACATAGCCTCCTAATGCTAGTGACAACATTAGCATGGGGAAACGGGAAAGTTGTTAGCATGCTAAAAGACTAATTTGATATTTTTAATATTTTTTTTCAGGGGGGCATATTTTAACTTTTGGGATGCTAATTCAGATATTTTAAGATATAGTATTTTATAAAATATGACTGAGATTTTAGCATGAACATTGCAAATTAATGCTAACCATAGCTTTCACATTCAACAGGAAAATCGTTAGCATGCCAACAAGACGATTTACTAAATGTTACTGTTGGTCAGTTAGCATGCTACCATGCTAAATGTTATTTGTTAGCCAATAGCAGGCACTTCTTAACCTGTTACCAGGGCAAACTTAGCTACCAACACCAACATTTATCAAGTTCCCCACCAGTTTTGGAGATTTTAACAATGTTGGGGACTAATTTGGAAATTTTCTGAGGGATTATCTTTTAAATATAAACCCCACTGCAGTAGAATTTTAGCATAAGCATAGCATAATGCTAATGTTAGCATTCAACAGGAAAATTGCTCAGATGCTATTGTTTTTTTTAAATTTAATTACTCAAACAATTAATTGGATGATTAAACCAATAATAAAAACTGTGGTTTTATGTTATTAAATGTATTTATTTATTCATTTTTACGAGAGTCGATGTTTTTGTAGTTTTAAAGAAGTTTTTATGTGCTTGCTGACATTTTAAAAACAGGTGCCGCACGTGTACATTTCCATACAATTACATGCTACATTTTTTGACTATAATTAATAATTTTTTTAGTTTTCTTGGTTATAGAACTTTACACGAGCGTTCCTTATCTGGTCAGTTAGTGTTGTTGTTTCCTCTGCAGCGTACATGATGTTCTGGGGGTCCGACCTCGGAGCTTTAACACCCCTCAGATCGGCTTATGGGAGGCCGGGACCCTCCCCCATAATCCCCCTCAACCCCAAGCGGGACGTGGAAATGCTGCTCATCCAATTATCTCCTCTAATCAGGCCTCAAAATGCTCCATCGTTAGAATAAAACAGATAATTATTTATACACAAACTGCAGCCTTGGATGTTGCTTTTATGTTGGACGCAACCAACGTCCTCATTTCACCAGGAGCAGCTGGAGTTTGTCTCAACAGGAAGCTCAATCCAACACAAAAGAAAAGACTTCATATGTGGAACTTCATACGTGAGCAGATTTTTTGTTGCCGACGATGATAAAACGATGATGAAGGTTGGTCTTCATCATGTAAACACGTGGATCAATAACAATCTGGGGTTATTATGTCGCAACAAACAATAGATCAATGAGAATTTTGTCATTTCTCAGGTTTAAAAAAACATCCAAATATGAAGAGAACTGAACGTATTTGGCTTGTGTCGGTCTTTTTGTTATACACCATACCACACAGAGTGACAAACAAGCAGACTCATTGATTACATCACAATTAATTGATGATTAATTTGGCTCCAGTAACGATAATGTGAAAATCTGCTGCTTTTCTCTCATTAAAAATCGCTGTATGTTGAATATATTTGGATTTTTTTTGGACTGTTGATCAGAAAAAACAAGAAATTAAATAAACAAACACACATGTTTACAGTTTGTATTCCAATAAATCATCAATTATTCAATAAATCAATAAAAACCTTATTATTTATAGTCAGAATGATGCAGAACATCAGCTCTTGGTTCTTGTTTAAATCATTTGTCCTGTTAAATCTCTGACTCCTGCTTCTGTAATGTGAGAATCTGCTGCTTTTCTGTATTTTAAATCACTGTACATTGAATTGATTTGAGTTTTTTGGAGCGTTGATCAAAGAAAATAAGAGATTTAAACACATTTTCACACATTTTACAGTCTTAACTGCTCATTTCAAGCTTAATCTACAGATTATTTCTTCTAAATTCACTATGAATATTCTAATAAACCATCAATAAATCAGAAAATAAATCTTATTTATACTCATATTGATGTTTTATGTGTATAACATATGAATATATTTAATGTGCCAAATGATTAACCAGCAGATTGATTGATCATCAGAATATCGGCGGCTTCAGCCCTGATCATGATCATGAATATATTTGAGTTTTGAACTGAGAAAACAAGAAATTTAAACACGTTTACTTTCATTTTCACACATTTTTGAGTCTAAACAGTTAATTGTTAATATAATGTGCAGATTATTTGCTCAATAAACTATAAATATTCTAATAAATCAGGAGAACATGTGTTATTTACACTCATATTGATGGTTTTGGTCATTTCTCCAGCAGACACACCAACAACACAGCGAGCTGCAGCCCTGATCCTGATCATTCACTGAACTCCTGCTTCTGAAATGTGACGATCTGCTGCTTTTCTCTCATTTTTAAATCGCTGCACATGAAACATTTCCACGTTCTGGATGCAGAAAAAACAGGAATCTGGTCACGTGTGGGGCCATTTTCACACGTTTTCTTGTTGCCTAAACAACTGGATGACTGCAAATATCATCAACAGATGATTTTACAGAAGAAAACAAACAGTGAATTGATCAATTCATGTCAAATTCTGGGTTACTGTTGATGCAAAACTGCTTCATAGCGATTAAACTTGAATCTTGTTGATGATGATGATGATGATGATGAAGATGCTTCCTCGTGCCCAGCAGCTGGTGTGTGTGTGTGTGTGTGTGTGTCAGACACTGCAGTGTGTGTCTGCTGCTGCTGCTGATTTAAGTGCACTGCGCGCCTCCTACACACCGCCGGGCTGCGTCCACTTTGCGGGCTTTGAGCGGCTGGAGCGGCGCCTCCCTGCTGCTCCGCTCACATCAGGATGAAACGAGCTGCAGCGGCTTTAAACCGAGCAGGACTCACTTTATCTGCATGTGTTTTAAAAATAAAATAAAGTCTGCAGAGGTTCAGATGTTGCAGCAGGCTGTGCGGTTTGTTTGTTTGTTTGTTTGTTTGTGCGTAAACATGAAAATGTGCTGCGGTGTGGATGCGCGGAGCCTCACCAGTCAGTGTGATGTGCAGCAGGCCCGGCATGTCTGCGGCAGAGCTCCCCCTCCTCCGCTCTCTGCGCTCCGATCGCGGGTTCCAGCTGCGGCGGCGGCGGCGGCTCTCTGGATGTCGGATGTCAGCGGGACGCAGCGCGCATGGCCGCCGCCTCACAGCGTCAGTGTGCGGGTTGGACTCCCGGCAGCCTGCGGACGGATGGACTGAGGAGACAGACAGACAGACAGCCGGACGGACGGAGGGACGGACGGAGGCTGTGCGTGCAGCAGAGAGATGCGATCTGCTGCACCGAAGACGCCGGAGAGGAGCAGCGTGTGGCGGCGGCTGCTGCTGTTCCTCCTCCGGCCGCTAGAGGCCGCAGCCGCTGAGTCACTGTTGCCTTCAGGGGCGGCTCGGAAAATGAGGCTGCAAAAAAATACCACAACAGCAGCATTTAGAAACCACAGAACACACACACACATATATATATTTATATAAATAAATGAAATAATGTATATTTTTGCCGCAGAATAACCCAAATAATGTGGAAAAAAAAACCTTCATTCAGTCATTTATTCATTCATTTAAGCTTTATTTAAACAAAGAGGTCACTGCAGGTCATTGTTTCAGGCTGCTGTCAGACTTTACAGCCAGAATGACTCCCAGTCAGTGTGCTGCAGCATCATGGACATCATTCACACCTGTACACAGCTGAACACATGTGTTAGACCAGCACCCAGCGTCAGGTTTATGTCCTAAACTAGCAGCATTAGTAAATCATTTATGTTTCTGTGATGGTTGATACACCAGAATGTAGACGCTCTTTAACCCAAATTATATTTTTAATGCTAAAATCTAATTATTGTTGTTATCCATTAAGTTTCAAATTTACTCGTTTACAAAAAACCCCTGAAAATACAGTAAAGCATGTTATTATTTATGGATAAAGGTGTTAAATTCTAGTTGTTTATTTGCATTTCTGAACAGAAAAAGCAGTTTTAGTGGCTGAATGTTCGTCTCAGAGGAGCCCAGTGGCTCAGATGTGGGGATGAAAAGGTGAATTCAGTTAGAAATTCTTCATTCTGGTTCAAAACCATAAAACGTGGAGCGCTGAGAGAGAATGAAAGCTCTTCATGATGCTGGATGGTCTGTATATATATATATATATATATATATATATATATATATATATACCAGACAGCGCTTAGACAGATGGTGTAAAACATTTGTTCAGGACTTTTAGAAGAATCGGTGCCACATCCATGTTTTTCTACATACAGAATAATCTCGTGTGATTATTTTTCATATTCTAAGGAATCTGTGTGATGTCTGAATTTCTACCTGCAGAAGAATCAGAGGACTATTAACAGTTTATTTACTTATTTGTCTTTCTTTCTTTCTTTCACTGATATTTCTACATGTTGGTACCGTCCACCGTTAACGCAGACAGAACTCATCTCATCTCATCTCACATTTAGGTTTTTATTTATGATGTAGCTGAGAAGGACAATAAGAAGATGAAGGTTCCTACATGAGCACCCTGGATAAGTATAACGATAAAAACATTACAAAGTGAATTTAGTAAAAACATTTTTAAATATAAAAGCATTTAAACTGATTAATTTCTTTATGTATTAAGTTGTATTTAAGTAGTATAGGACAAAAAAAGAAAGCAACAGCTTCAGGGCATTTTTTTTTTTTTTTTTTTTTATTTGCTCCCATCTTGTTTTTCTTCACTGTGGCTCATTTTTCACAACAACATAAAGCCCTGCACCTCTATGGAAACAGAACAACCACGACTAGAAGTAGAGAGAAAAGAAATACTAATTATATCTTAAAAAAGAAGAAAAAAAGGACAAAAAGTGGAATTTCTTTGATTATTTCTTGTGCTAAAATTGGGGGGGAAAGTTGAATTACCACACCTAATTATCCACAGAAGTTATTAACAATTAATTCTACAAATAATTTTCCATTTACATTTTTTTATTTGGCTTGTTTGAGTATTTAATCTGCTAAACTGACACGAATCCAGACGCATTAGTCAAGAATCTGACGAAAAAATCAGTTTGAAGACATAAAAAATCACTATTTTGGTACCAGATGATGAACTGTTTCTCATAATTGACAGTTTAAATTAAAGTTCATTAAGTTTTCACGAGCAAAACTTGAAGATCTTCAGTCGGAGCTCAGTTCTCTTCGTCAGAAACATGTTTTATTGTGAACTTTAAATATGTCTAAGACACAAACTGGAGCCTTCTGGTGTCAAAAACATGTTTGTTTTTATTTCTCCAGGAAAATGAGACGAGCAAACGCATCAGAACAACTTTTTAAACGAAGCTACGTCACACTTGAAGAGCACTTTGGAAAGAAATTTTTATGACATGAGTCCATCCAGGCGTCAGAAACGTGAGCAGAACGACTTCCTGTGTCGTGAACGTGAAGAAACTCCTGCGTGGAGACGTTCGGCTGCTTCATCGACTTTTAGAGGCTCGTTAGAACCAGAACAAAATGAGACAACAAGTTTAACAAATACATTTATTATCAAAACAGTCAGACATGAAGGGAACAGCGACGACATTTTACAACCTCTTAAGTACTTTCATTATCTGCCATGGAGCTACCAGAACCTCTACGGCACCGAGCAGAACAGCTTCAGAACCATTAAATCATGTACATTTATTTACAACGAGCCTCAGCTGGAGGCCACGGACCCGACGACGGACCCGACGACGGACCCGACGACGGACCCGACGGCGCCTCCAGAACAAGCAGGAGAACCTCCAGAGCTGCAGCTTTTCACAGAACCTCCAACAAACGCTGCGACTTTAAGTTTCCTCGAATCGGGTCAAAGCTGCTCTTTGGACCCAAAGGTAACAACCCCACTGCTTTTACTTTCCTCCAATGACCCACTTCCTGAAATAGAGTTCACTGGTTTAGGGATGAAGGGCGACGAGGAGGACGAGGAGGAGGAGGAGGAGGAGGAGGAGGAGGAAGCTCTCAGAACTGCTGCAGGATCAGCTTCTTCTTGCCGTCGTGGTTGAACTTGTTGGAGCGGAAAAGCTCGCTGTTGTAGAACGCCGACAGGTTGTGGATGTTGATCTGCCTCGCCTGGAGGAGGAGGAAGAGGAGGAAGAGGAGGAAGAGGAGGAAGAGGAGGAGAAGGTGAGCACGTCTTAAAGGTCGTTTTTATACTTTAGCACCAACCGAAACCTAAAAACCAAACTGTGGAGCACCGACACTCGACTCAGAGCCTCAAATCAGGTCTCAGTAGAGCGACAGACCGATTTATAGTTTACAAGTTTAAATAAACTGATTTACACCAGGAGGAGGTTCGTGTTCGTTTGGCTGTTAGATAATTTGCAAACAACAATTTTAAAAGGAGACGAATTGAACCCTCTGAACACAAAAATCCAACAACAGGGAGGAAAAGTGGTCAAAATGGAATTTAAAAAAACACTTAAAAATTGCCAAAGTTATTTTGAGCAAAAAACTGAGAAGAGAAAAAAAATGTAAAAAGAAAAAATAAAATGGTACAAATTACATTTCTTTACAGCAAGAAACGTTGAGAACAGAAAAAAAATGTAAAAAAATAGAATTTAAAAAACAATATAAAACTGCCAAATTATTAAAAAAAAAAAACAAAAAAAAAAACTATGAGGACACAAAAAATAGAATTAAAAGAATTTGAAAAAATATTAAAACAATTGCTAAATTTTATTTAAAAAAAACAAACAAAAAACAGTGAGAACTAAAAAAAAAAAAACCCAGAAATAAAAGAATTTAACAAAAAAATGTAAATACCAAATTGTCAAATTACGCATTTTTTAGGGCAAAAAATTGTGAGAACACAAAAAAACGTTAAAAATAGATATTAAAATATAAAATTGCCCAAATTACAAAATTTTATTAGAACAAACTGTGAGAACAAAATATAGAATTAAAAAATGATAAAATAGTATAAAATTGGCAAAATTCGACTTTTTTTTAGAGCAAAAAAACTGAGAAGAGAAAGAAATAGTCGCATTTTTAACTCCCAACTCACAGAATGATAAATATTTCCTGTATTTACATTCATGTTTTAGCTGTTGTTCCAGCTGTTTGATGAATTATTCTGGAGCGTCTGTATGAAGCGTTTCTTCTGACTGAACTCAGCTAAAACAAAGAAAAAATAAAAATCCTCCCAAACTGATGAAGTGAAACAAAAACATCCTTCAGTCCCCGCTGTCTCGTTAGTTGGACAAATATTTCGATCATTTAGCTTTTTAACACCTCTGGAGGCTTTTCAGGAGCTTCATTAAAGCTTTAAGAGCTGCAGAGCTCCTGAAGTTTTTACCTCCTTTTGGGGCATCACGTCCCAGAAACCCTCCTACATGTGGTTATTAAGCTGAGCGTTAGCGTTGTGATGCTACTCCTGCAGCTACCAGCTAACGTGGCTCCACTGGAGGCCACGTGGTCTGCAGCTTCTAGCCTATCAGCAGCCTCAGTGGCTCTACTGGGCCCGTACCTTGTCGTGCAGGTCCTTCTCGGGGATCTCGATGGTGTCGCTCTGGATTCCGTAGCGGTTCCTCTGGTAGGCCACCTGCTCGGCCACCAGCTGCTTGAGGATGAAGAGCAGCAGCTCGTTGTTGTCGCGGCGGAAGGCCAGGTAGCGGGCGAATGTCTGGACGGAGGAGGAGGAGGAGGAGACGGGTTTAGACAAACGGCAGAGTTTCATCTGTCTGAATGAAACTCTGAACAAACAGATGAACTCTGTTGTTTACAGGCTTCACCAGGAATGTTGCTGTCAGAATAAAAGTCTCTGAATTTTTGCCACAAGTCTGTTGGTCGCAGCGGACTCACTGACGGCTTCATGGTTGCGCCAAGAAGTGCAGAATTTTTTGTTTTTTACAGAATTTGTTTAGAGTAAAAGTTGTATTTTTGGCAAATTTTTAAATAAGACACGTAAAATAATGCGATTTGGATGAAACACGATTTTAAGTTTAACTGACAGATGAGTAGTTCAAGGACGGTCTGGAAATTCAAACGCCAACAATTCTTTTTTATTTTTTTTACAGTTTGCTGTAAAAAAAAATGTTGGAATTTTGTAAACTCATCCTGCCTGTTAAACCAGCTTTGAAAAGCAACAGCCCGCCTTCAGACGGTTTCTGTTTTTATGAGTTTGCATTTTGACGAACTGATAAAAGCTAAATTAGCCGCTAGCAGCTCCAAAAAACACAAGTCACTGGACTGTGATTTATTGACACCGGATCTGAAAACGTGGACCCGTGTTGGGGTTCAGCTCCGAGTCGGGCCACCGACCTTCCTCATGCTCCTCATGACGCTGAACTTCTGCGTGTCGATGAAGCTCTCCAGCATCACCCTGATGGCCATGTTCACGTCGTCCTCCAGCACGTAGTCCCTCAGGTGCATCTTGGCGTGGGCCTCGGCCATCCGGATCATGGACTCGATGTGGCGCACCGTGATGGGGATGCTGCCGGTGGCCTGAGAGGACGATCGAGGTGTTAATCACCAAATTCCTGATGCTGCTGTTATGTGATTATGAGGTCTGATGGAGCTTTCTGAGGATTTCTGATCATGTTTGAGGTGCGACTGAAGGCTCACCATCGACTCTTTGCGCAGGTCGCTGTAGATCCGAGCCACCTTGTCCTGGTCCATCTGGTTCAGTTTGGGATGGACCTGCACACGAACAAACAGTTAGGCTAAAAAATACTTCAAGTTCAAACGCGTTCGTTCATTTTACGGAAGACGGATGAGAAAAACTGGAAATTTAAGGCTTTTATTTTGAGTAGTTCCTGAGATTCAAACGTTCTCAAATTTTAATGCGTGGAGAAAAAAAAGTGCTAAAAGTAGGTCGAAGGATAATTTAATTTAAAACAAACGATGTTTATCTTGGAAAGTATTTGACAAATGAAGCTAAAATTTCAGTTTTCTTTATAAATATTCAGAGTTTATGCTCTAAAAAAGATTTAAAAACTAAAAAAAGAGGCTAAAATGTGATTTTAAAAGCTTTTGTCTGGACTTATAGTTAACTTTGGTCGATTAAAGTAGAAATGATCTCATATTTATTAAATGTTTAGAGTCTGAAGCGGCAGGTTTCAGATCCCACCGCCCCGCCGAACACTGAGCGCGCTCCGTACCCGCTCCTTGGCGTAGATGATGTACTTCCTGAGCAGCTCCTGAGGAATCGGCGGCACGTCGGTGGAGTTGGGCAGAACCACCTCCTCCAAGGCCACACCCCCTTCCTTGTTGCCGGGGTGATGCTTGATGTGGGAGCCGACCACGAAGCGGGCCAGCATCTCGTCCTGCTCACGAAAAAAGAAAACAGAGCTGCAGCAGTCTGGTACCGGAGTCCAAACCCAATCTGACTCTGGGTCTGTGTGCTGCTTTGAGAGTTCTGTGGTTCTACGGTGTTTAAACACAAATTAAAATGTTTGTTCTGCACAAAGTTTCTGGTAGAACTTCCTGTTTTCTTCTTGCTTCTGCTCTGAAATGATCTCAAACAGGCTTCATTCAGTCACTTCTTTATCATTAAAATGTGAATTTGAGCAGCAAAAACAAACCAGAATCCAACCAGAACACCTATTTTTAGTTATTTTATTGTGATTTTATTCAGATTTCTCTTTTATTTACAGCGTTTACGTCGTATGAGGTGCTTTTTATAGATGTGCAGCTGCTTTAAATGTGATTTATTAAACAAATATGACTGAAAACCTCATTTTTGTTGTCTAATAATGCCAAAAACAGCCTGATAACCTCAGCTTTAATGCATGAACAGCTCATTTCAAGGCGTTTATGACTAACACTCGACTGTTTGCATCACATTTTACAGTAAATGCACAAATTTAGAAGTCAAACGTCACCACCGTTTGGTTTTTAAGCCAAATTTAGAACCAGATTAGTCAGATTTGGAGCCAAAAAGCAGCATTAAAGGTGATAAAACCACTAAATTAACACCAACGGAGGCAGAAAAAGACGATTTAATCCTCATTAGTTGCTGTTATTTGAACTAAACCTGCCGTCTCCGGTGCGTTCAGGCTGCAGGAAGGTGTTTGTGGGTTTACCTGAACCGGGTCGACGGTGTCCCGGACGACGCACAGCACGTCGAAACGCGACACGATGGGTTCCGTCAGATCCACGTTCTCGGCGAAGGTCAGTGACGGATCGTAGCGGCCGCCTGCAGGAGGACGGAGAGCAGAAGAAAAGTCACTTCCTGTTGATTTCAGAGCAGCTGGAGGCGTCTTTACTCGATCCAGGATCTTTAGAAACTGAACTAAAAGGAGCAAAAACTGTTCAAAAACAACTTTACTGGCTGCTAACGGAGGATGAATCCTCCAGAACCCGACAGTAAAGCTGCCAAACTTTGCTCCGGTTACGGTTTTTACCCCCCGGCGGCTTTTCTTCTTCTTTCTTTTTTTTTTATGACAGTTTAATCGTATTAATCACTGGTTCTGTTGGTCCAGACATCATGTAATCCAGCTCAGTCTGAGTTCATTTTTGTTTTGTCGTATTTGTCATCAGTTAAAGTCGTTTTTTTTTGTTTTGGATTTAAAAAACAACAACATCTGGACGGTTTTAGCTTCATTAATTCATGAGTCTAACATTTCTGGGCTTTTTTCTTTTAAATTAAATTAAATTTGCTCATTTTTCTTCTCTTTTACTCTTTAGTTATGCATTTATTTATCATTAATGCTTAATTCCGTCTTTATTTTCCATCAGTTGAAGCCGTTTTATCCGATTCGGTCATAAAATATGCACATCTGGACAGTTTTAGATATTTATTTCTGAATATAAATGGATTATTTTAACATTTTATATTTTATTTGAGCCTCTTTTTCCTTTAAACTTAAATTTTTCGTGCCGTTGTGGCTCAAAAGCAGCAGCGAAACTCGACATTTACAGCATGAACAGTTCAGTATTTATATTTTAAATCGACATTTTCTCGCTTTAAATCATTTAAAACTCATTTTGATGAGTTGATAACTTACTTTTACTTATTTTTTTAAGCCTCATCTGAATTTTTAACCAGTTAAAGCTGTTTTTATCTAATTTGGAAATAAAAAAATCTTCTTTTTTTAATTCTTACAGGCTCTTTTTTTAGGATAATTTTACAGCTGGTTCAGTTATAGATCCACAACTTTGTCATGTGAAGTTGTTTCTGGGCCCTAAACCCACCGATGGGGTTGGAGGCGGCGATGACGGTGCATCTGGCCTGCAGCGAGGTGACGATGCCGGCCTTGGAGATGGAGATGCTCTGCTGCTCCATGGCCTCGTGGATGCTCGTCCGGTCGGCGTCGTTCATCTGCAGCGAAAACAAAAACCCGCGTTTAGATTTTTAAGCGTCAGATGAAGAAGCCGACGTCCGCTAGAGGAGGCGTGAACCGACCTTATCGAACTCGTCGATCAGGCAGACCCCGCGGTCGGCCAGCACCAGCGCTCCGGCCTCCAGCGTCCACTCGCGGCTCACCGGGTGTCTCTGGACGTAGGCGGTCAGACCGACGGCCGAGGCGCCCTGGCCGGTGGTGAAGACGGCGCGACTCGCCACCTTCTCCACGTACCTGCAGAGGAAACGTTCATGAGCCTCGTTTGTTCTGCATTTCTTCACCATTAGAGCCTCTCAGGTCGACCAAATCCTCCTTCTCCACTCATATTATCACAAACTAACCCAAAGATCTGCGACTTTTAGCTGCTCTGATGCTTATTTTAGACATTAATCCTACAAGATGCCATCCCATAATATTATTTATATACAATACTTATACTCTCATGCACAGCGCAGCTTGTTTTTAACTGTATAATGAACATAAAAGTAAATATTTGCCCACATTCCATTTCATTAAACTGTATTTTTGATGCTTTTTTTTTAAACGCATGGCACTAATACTTGATAAAAACGTCTCTCAGTTCCTCTGTGTGTCCTGTTTGTACACAGAAATGGACAATAAAACTCTTCTTTTCTATTCTATATATAAATAAATGTAAGTTTTTAGCCTTTTATTGAGCAAAAATATAAATAAATCTGATTTGATGAAGCCTTTAAACCCTAAAACCCACTTCGAAGTGTAAAAGGCATGTTTTGTTTAAAAATACAAAAAAAATCTGCAAAAATTAACCCTTTGCTGTAACTAGACTCTGCAAAAAAATAAAAAAATTTTGCTCTCTTTGATGCATCCATGAAGCCTTCAGTGACTCAGCTGGGACCAACGGTGACATGGCAAAAATTCACTGACTTTGGGCTGAACTGCAGGACGTGTTTGCTCAGAGCAGAGAGGAGACGAGTCGATAAACTAATTAAAAATGTAAATAATTAAATATTTAAATTATGTGGAGCCGACGTTTTAGTTTCTGCTGTTGGTGACACGTGTCGGTTCCACTGTTTGTTTGATTTTTGCAAAGGAATGATCAGTATATAATGTGTCCGGATCAGAGTCGACCTGCTGCTGCTAGGAGTGGATCACGTTCTGGACTCGACACGTACTTGAGGAACTGGGACTTGGCCGTCCCCGGGTCTCCACACAGCAGCACGTTGATGTCCCCGCGGACCTTATGTTTCCCACCTGGAGGAGAGAGAATGGAGGAGTTTGTTATAACCACAGAGCGAGGAGGAGGAGGAGGAGGAGGAGCGTCAATCCTTCAGAACCAGAGTCAGTACCGGGGTTCTTGGGTTCTCCTCCGAACAGCGACAGGGCCAGCGCTCGCTTGATGTCCTCGTGGCCGTAGATGGACGGAGCCATGCTGGCGAAGATCTGCACGGGACAGAAAACCGGTCAGAGAGTCGGACAGCGCCCTCTGGTGGACGTCTGGACCAATAACCATCTTATCTCATTTATTTTTATTTATTTAATACAAATTTCATTTGAATTCTCTTGAAACCAAATTTTTCTAAATGCGCAACTTCAGTTATTTCAAATTTTTTGAAAAAAGAAAAAGTTAATATAATTCATTTCAACTTAACAGAATGTAGTTTTTGATTTGCTTAATTGTTTTTAATGTATTTTAATGTTTTTTTTTTTTTTAAATTTAATACAAATCTCATTTGAATTTTCCTTTTTTAATAATTTTATTAAATCCATTTTACCTTTAAAGAATGTATTTTATTTTTGATTTATTTAAAAAAAAATTTTTTTTAAAGCATTTTAATTTGCTATATTTAGTTTATACAACAGTCATTTAAATTTTCCTAAAACTAAAATTGGATATAAAGACATTTAATTCACTGAATCTTTTGTTTAAAAACGGGGGAAAAAAGAAAAAAGAAACACTAAATATTGTCCGACTGACTTCTTATTCTCATATTTTTGGGGACTTTTGATCTTCAGAAGACACGATCTGATGAAGATTTTCTCTGTATTTACAACAACTAAACCACCTGCAGTCTAGACCTCCCTCCTGTTTGAACCCTTGAGGTGAACCTGAATGCACCGCGTCAACTCCTCACCCGCTCTCCGATGCGCTCGTCCTTGGACAGCGCCACGATGGCCTTCACGTCCTCGTCCGTCAGCTCGGCCACGGCCACGCCCTCGTCCCGCCGCGTGACGTGATTGGCCAGGATGACGGTGGCGAACACGGGGAAGCCGTTGGCCACGTTCAGGGAACCGTCGTAGTTGTTGTGGTAGATGCCCGTCAGCTCCTGACGCACAGAAAATAAAAGGAATAAAATTAAAATTAGGATTCAGCGACAAATTAAACATCTGGTGACGCTGCAGGAACACAGAAGATCAGCTCCTCTTTACTATCCGGTCATAAACCACACGTCTGATTTAGAAGATTTATTGATTAGAGCTTCTACACTGTCTGAACTTTTACCTTTAAATTGAATAATGGAGCCAAAACATCATTTAGAAGCATCTTAATCTTAAAGGAACGCTTTAGAACACACAGCCTGCATCGAAAATGTAAATGTAAATATATTTAAATGTGTTTTCTTGAATATAAATAATTGTTTTGCTTAAAGAAAACTAAATGGAAGTGGAGCTACTTGGCGAAACACTTCTACTGTTCAGAACATGGACTCACGATCTCGTCGCCGGGCTTGCAGCTGTCCACCAGGTCGGCCAGCAGGATGGCGTCTTTGGAGCGCGGGAGGCGACCGGCGGCCACTTTGCCGGGACTCTCCTGGAGGGTGATCCTCTGGTAGTTCTGGTACACCGTCTGCAGGACGACAACCCCGGTTAAACTCACAGAGAAGCACTCAGACGCTCCGTAGTCAGACAAGCAGAGGTGTTTAAAACCAAATGAAGCATGTTGTCTTAAAAATAAATTCTTTCTAAAAACAAAAAAAAAAATCGCCTAAATTCCACCTTTCATCAGAGCCACAAACTACAAAAACAGATTTATTTCTCATAATTTAATCTTTCAAACAGTCTTAACTCTGATCATCTGTGACTTACGGTTCAATCGGGTAAAATAATCAAACTTCAGCTTACAATTGTGACATTTCATCGAAAATCCCTTTATTCTACACGTCTAGGTTAGAAAAAAAAAAACCCTTTATTCTACACGTCTAGGTTAGAAAAAAAAAAAATCACCAACCCGCCTCACTGGTTCCCCAAACCCTCCTCACTGGTTCCCTAAACCCTCCTCAGCGGTTCCCTAAACCCGCCTCACCTCCTCCATGTTGATCTCGAAGGGCCCCAGCGACTGGCACTCGGGACACGAGCCCGGCTTCACCTCCTGGTTCTGGGACTGGAAGAAGGGCCCGAGCACGAAGCTGCACTTGTTGCAGTTGTACTTGACCATGCCGAGCTGCGGCAGGACGCCGGTGCAGCTGCTCACCACGCCGCTGGTCCGGATCAGCTGGTTCAGGTGTAGCTGCCTGCAGAGCACAAGGAGAAGCTGTTGGAGGTTCCTGGTTCTAAAGTCCACCTCGGGGACGTGAACGTGGCGTCGTACCTGAGCGAGCGGATCTCCTCGACCAGCGGCAGGTTGCAGATGCGGACGTGGATCTCGTGGGCGATGCGGTCGTATTTGGGGTACATGGCCAGAACCACTTCTTTAGCTGCTTCGTCAAAGACCTGAACAGGAAGCAGAGACGTTAGAACAGGTCCTGGTCTGGTTCTGCAGAAGTCACGTTCAAATTTAACACAATAAATTAACAATAAAACCGTCTGGACTACCAGCAGCTTCTGGGCTTTTTTATTTGCCTGTCTTTGCTCCACTCAATAAAAATAAAACATAATAAAAATAAAAATAATCAGAGCATTTAAAAAATAAAAATAAATGAAGGAACGAGAAATAAAATGTGTTTCCGTCTCATTTTCACAGCAAAATCCTACGTATTCTCCACAGGTGATACCAGTAATTAGCTACAATAACTAACTATAACTAGTTTTTATACATCTCCATACTATGGAGTAGTGAGAGTGCCAAATTACAAAATTAAAAAAAAAAACAAACAAAAAAACAATTACAAATTAAAAAAATAAATAAACAAATAAATTCTTATTATTTTATTTATCTTTATATTTCTACTTTTAGTAGCCTTTATGTTTTATTTTATTTATTCTTTATTTTTTATGATTTATTTTTTTTATGTGGCGCTCTCACTCCTCCATACCTATCTGCTCTATGTTAACATTTCCTGCAGTTCAGTTCCAAAAAGTTGCTGAATTTTTGCCACGTGACCGTTGCTCACAGCTCCATCAGTTGTGGCTTCATGGGTGCACCGAGGAATGCAGAATTTTTATATTTTTACAGATTATAGTTCGTGCGAACGCTTTATTTTTAGCAATTTTTTTAAATGAGACATGTAGAATGAATGTGAATTTAACTAAATGTCACAATTTAATGCTCAGATTTGGATAATTTTCCCAGTGAAGCACAAAGTGACAGAAATATTGTTCAAAAAAAGTTAGAAAGTTAAAAATGTTACAATTATTTCTGTTTTTACAGTTTCTAAATCTGATAAATGGTGTAATTTTGGTGATTTTTAAACAAAACATCAGTCGCTCAAACCTGCCGACAGGTTTCTGGAGTTGATTTCTTACAGGTTGACACAGAATCTCAAACTTTAAGGCTTTTAGTAATAAAAATAAAATTTAAAATCTAACAGGATGGCTTAAGAAGTCAAAGCAGACTCACCTTTAACATCTCGGTCGGAGCTTCTGGGAGGAAATAAGCCAGAACGTGTTCTCTGGCGGCGAGGTCTTCGTAGTTCACCACCAGACTCTCCTTGTTCTCTGCAAACAGACACTCAGTCAGTTAACGAGTTCTTCGCCTCTACGGGTTCAAACAGTCGATCAGAAGCTCGTCTACCTTTGCACATGTCGCTGATCTTCTCCTTGAACACGTTGTGGCCGTTCTCGTCCACGTGGGTTCTCAGGAAGTTCTTGAAGCGGTTGTAGATCTCGAGGCGAGGCGCCGCCATGGACACCCACTCCCTGACGGTGTGGCCCTGCAGACGGACGGGTCAGAAGTTAGAGAGAGAGACCAGGTCCACCACGGGGCAGCAGAGCCTCTTCATCAACCAACCAACCTTCATGTCCTCCAGGTTCTCGATGCTCTCGATCATCTCCTCCTCGTCTCCGTCGGCGACGCCCTCCGCCGCCCGCTCGGCCAGTCGACGCCGCCGGGCGGCCGGACGCTCATCGTCCTCGTCTTCGCTGTCTGGAAACCAGCAAAACCAGTTATTCACCCAGTTACTGTTTTTTAGCCCATGTTTGTTCACATTTTGACAGAGTGACTTTAAAAACACAGTTAGCAGAAAAATCGGTGGAGTTTCAGACGTTTATTAACCCCGAAACAACAAAAACAGGTCCTTAGGTTTGAAAGGCATGTCGTCTATTTAAAAAAACTTAAAAATTAAACCATTTGTCAGAGCCAGAAACTATAAAAATAAAAACAAGTTGTCAGATTTTCACTTTTAAGGCTTCACATCTATAACATTCTGTTCAGAAACATCACCAAACCAAAGCTTAAACAGCAACGTTCCATTAAAATCCATTTATGTCTACTTTTGTCTTTAAAAAATTTGCCAAAAAAAACCCCATTTGCTTCAACCAGATTCTGCCAAAAACAAATAATTCTGCTCTCCTCGATGCAGCCGTGAAGCCACGAGTGACTCACCTGCGACGAACGGTAAATTAAAAATAATTCTGTGACTTTCTGTTCAGAAATGTCACCAAACCAAAGCTTTAACAGCAACATTCTATTAAAATTAATTTAATTCTTTTCTCTTTAAAAAAATTCACCAAAAAAAAAACATTTGCTTTAACCAGATTCTACAAAAAACAAATAATTCTGCTCTACTTGATGCAGCCGTGAAGCTATGAGTGACTCATTTGGAACGAACAGAAAGTTTAAAATAATTCAGTGACTTTTCAGCTGAACTGCAGGCTGCTTATACAGACAGGAGGCAGGAATAGAAATAAATTAGACATTTAAGCAGTAAAATATTTATCATATATACAGTTATATTTTGTGCTGGTAACACCCATGGACACTTGGAATCTTTTTTTTTTTTTTTTACAATTTCTATAAAATAAATGCATAAAAATATTTTCAACTTTTGGTGCTTTTTTAATTAATTGTCTTTTTTGTTTGTTTGTTTGTTTTATTTTACTGTGTCATTCTGCACAGAAGACATTTTTAAAGTCTCTCTGGTTCTCGTCCTGGTTGTTCTGTTTCCACTGAGCTGCAGGATTTTATATTGAAGTGAAAAATGAGCCACAGTGAAGAAAAATGTCAAAAAATTAAATATATTCTCTGGCGAATTTTGCAGCTTATTTCATTCTGATGTCTAATGTGAAGCTCAGAGACGTTGGCGTTTACGAGGCGACAACTCGTTCGTCGCGTCTTAACTAAGAAGCAGCAGCTTAATGAACCTGCGAGCGTCTGACGGCGCGTCGCTGCGAAAATTAACTTCCTGCTGCTCGAACAGCGGCGAGCGTCTGTTCGCTTCAGCGTCCGACGGTTTGGATCGAAGGTAAAACTTTACTGATCCCAGAAGCCACATCTGGAGCCAGATGTTGCTCAAAAAAAAACAAACTAAAACGACACAACATGAGAATAAACGCAGAGAAAAGTGGATTAAACTGTGCAGCTTCTTCATAATATGTGGTTAAAGGTGAGACTTTTTTAAAGCAAATTAATTTTTCTTTTGTGTCGAATCATTTTAGCTTTAACTGCTCTGGAACATCTTATAATAGCTGCAGTTTAGATGTTAAATTTCAGACTTTTTAGGAGATTTTTAAAGACGTTAAATCGACAAAATGTGAATAAAAGTTGTGCTTTTTTACTGAAGCAGCAGCGAGTTTATAAATCTGATATAAAGATCTCTACCTCTGATCGTTTAAGACGTTTTTCTCTAATTTTTTATTGTTTTTTTTTTTTAGAAGAATCGCTCTCTTTAGATTCTCTTATTAACCTTAAAGCAGCTTTTAACTCCACCTGAGCAGAGAATTAGATCTGTACACAAAGTTAAAAGAAGCATAAGTGAAATAAAAAGCAGATAAAAGGAGTTTTATTGACAATATTTGGTGAATAATCTCTAAAAGTTTTCAGATTTTTTTTCTCAGATTAAAGTTCTCATTAAAAACACCAATAAGAGCAACATCCTGCATCTCTAGCTGCAGATTTATGACTTCAAAACATTTTAAAATGCACAAATAAAACAGATAAACCTCATTTGCTGCATCTCCAGCACCATTAAAGATGAATTTAGAGAGTTAAGAGTCAGTTTTGATGCCAATTTAAGACTTTAATGCTGCACAAGGCTTTTTTTTGGCACCATTTTGCATCCCTGTTCGACTGAAATTAAAGGTTTAAGAGGAAGAACTTTAGTTTCCTCATTTACTGTTTAACTTATTGGTAGCACCTGACGCTTTAATGTGCATTTTCTACTTTGGTGTGTTCGTCTAACGTCTTATTTATTCATATTCAGTCTTTCTGCAGAGTTCCTCCTGTAGGGATCATAAATTCTTCCTGTTCTGCCCTAAACAACAGCTTCCTTTAACAAAATAAAAGCGCATCAGGTATAAACAAGTTCCTGCCTCCTGCCCAGACTCAAACATCTCGACTAAAACCTTATAGAAAACAGAAACCAGATCCACGTTTAGTTCCTCCAGCTTGTGTCCTTACCGTAGAGCAGCCCCCTCCTCAGCCTCCCGCTGACCCCCTGCTCCCGGTCCCTCCTCCTCATCGCCTCCTCGGCGGCGGCCCGAGCTCCGGGCGACAGCTCCGACAGGTCCTCGTCGTCCAGGTCCAGACCCTCGGCCTCGTACTGGTCCAGAGCCGGGATGGCCCGGTAGTCCCTGAGCGGAGAGAGACGGCGTTAGGCGGCTCTGAGGCGCACACAGCCTGAGCGGGTTCGGGTCACTCGGGCTCACCTCTCCATCCCGTCTCCGATCAGCTCCTCCCCGTCCCCGTCCTCCTCCTCCTCGCCGGGCAGCGGGCCGTCGCCCAGCAGGCCCTCGGACTCGTCCTCGAAGGGGGGCAGGTCTCGGCCGGGGCTGGAGGCCAGGTCTCCGCGGCGGGAGGGTCGGCTGGGGCTGGTGGCCATGTGGAACGACTCGGAGGAATCCTGACGGGGACATGAGGGGAAGTCCGGGTTAGAGTGTTTGTAAGAAGCTCAAAGTTTGGTTCTATCTGTAGAACTGATGAGCAGCGAATCAGAACCAAACTGAATTATTAATATAAAGATATAGACGTTTATAGTTTTACAAAATGACCCAAAACTCCCTCAGAGCTGCAGAAAATAATCAATCAGGTCTAAAAAATCATTTTATTCTTTTAATAATCGACTAACTTTTGTGACGTTGCTGAAGCTTCGTTAGTTTTTGTCCAAATTTAATGATTAAATATCCTCTGTAATGAATACCAACAGGTTTTCTAATCTGTGTTTTTAGCAGCAGAATAAACTGAAAAGTCATCATCAGTGTGTTGTTGTTTTATTTACAGAAAAAGTTCACATTTTAGAAGCTGGGAGAGGAAATTTAAACGATTATTTCTTGAGACAATTAAATCAAAACATCAAACTTAGATAAGATCGAAGGATTGAGGTTGAATAAACATCTTTATATATTAAAAAGACTGCAAAAAACCCCAATAATGCTCAGTTAAATGTCAAAGAGAAAGAAAATCTGAAAATATTCACTTTTTCTTTTCTTAAAATGACCAAAGCTTTACTCCTGTTTTGTCATGAAAGCAGAGCTGCCATTTTAAAATGTTTTATTATCGTTATTATTAATGTTTTAGGTTTAA
Organism: Stegastes partitus; assembly: GCF_000690725.1. NCBI lineage: Eukaryota > Metazoa > Chordata > Actinopteri > Pomacentridae > Stegastes > Stegastes partitus. The sequence goes on along the minus strand of NW_007578810.1, from coordinate 239,135 downwards.
ATTTTAGTTTGTTTTTAGTTAATCCTGAACATTAACTCTGTAAAACTGACTTGGCAGCAAATCAGGACAAAAAAAACAACAACATATTTTGTGTTTTTTGCTGAAGTTTGTCGTTGTTTTTATGCACAAATACAGAAAATATTCACATTTCAGGTGGAATCAGACAATTTAAACCTTTTTTCTTCTTCTTTAAAAACCTGTTAAACATCCTAACAGACCTTTAGATGTATTTATCCTTCATGAAGCAGCAGTGACGGCCCTGAACGCACCTCCTCAGCATCAACTGACTCACTGTCTGCAGCTCCAAACAAAACAGGACTGACACGTTGGGGATTTTTAGAGGAAATAAAGTCCAAATTCTCTCATTCCAGCTTCTTAAAATGCAAACAAATGTTCATTTTTTTGCATTTTAATGAGAGAAAACCTGAATGTCTTTGTTTTGTGGACCAGAAGTCGACATTAAACGCATCAGATGGATCAGATAAATGATAATAAAACAGTTAAAGCACATTATTTATGTGAGAAACGCATCAAAAAGTGAGTTTAATGCTCACTGATGAAGCCAGCTGAACACACAGACGGTTTTCTCTCCATCAGAGCCACAGAGGATCTGCTGGAGGATCTGCTGGAGGCCACATGGCGGCTCAGCTTCACTCAGCAGGAAACAAAACCCTGAACTAAACCCAGAATTCATCCCGCAGCCTAAAATCAGACTATTAGAGACAAAACCTGCTAAAGTCGGTGAATATTCCAGCTTTAAATCAGAATAACTGTGCAGCTGAACCCTGAACGAGGAGCCTCGAGTCTTTGTTGTGAAGCTAAAACTCAGTTTGCGGTAAAAACCCGCCGCTACAGAATCAAAACCGGCTTTAATTAACCTCCTGCTCCGTCTGCGGGTCATTTCAACCCGGTTCGGTTCGGTTCTTATCGCCTGAACTCACCGCCATCGCTGGTCTTGTGTCTCTTGTTGCTCCTTCGGATCAAACTGCTGCTTCTTCTCTTTCCGGCTCCGGAGTCGCTTTTCGCGCGAAACCACCACGTGACAGTGAAAGCCCGCGAAAAGTCATGAATATTCCAACAGGCGGGTGACGTCCCGCCCTGTGATTGGCTGGTCCGTTCCGCCGAGGCGGGGTCTCTCGCTGCGGGGTGCGTTCGGTTCGTTCACCGGACTCGGGGCGGCTGCAGAGGTTCCGACTGTGGTGGTTTGAGACGGTTCAGGCTGAGGAGGGAAACAAACGCACCTCCGGTCTGAGCGCCGGGCGGGGGCGGAGTCTGTGACGTGTGAGGCTTTTCCCGGGAAAATTTGGTGCCGCGTTCAAGTCCGCGTCAGTCTGCT
>NW_007578810.1:234949-236568 GCF_000690725.1 Stegastes partitus | reverse complement strand
ACTGGTCGCTGGATCGTAGCTACTTACAGTCACTAGATGCTAAATATTTGGTGCAAATTGCAGATAAACTGTGAATTAATTAAACTTAAACCTCGACCCTGTGATGTTAAAATGTGTTTGGTTTTAATGATCCTGTCCTGAAAGTGTTACGAGAGTCGCAAAGTAAAACATTTTTAATCCAGATGTGCTGTTTCCTGAATCACCCCATAAAAAGTTAACTTAATCCTGGATTCTGCCTTTTTTTCCCCGGGTCCCTTGAAGGCATCGCGGGCTCCAGAGTTCACCACTAAAACCCTGAGTCAGGTTCTGAGTTCAGCACCAGTGTGTGGACCAGCAGAACCGAGGTGCTCGCCTTTTAGTCCACATTCCTGCAGAACTCTGCAGGATGGGAGGAGGAGGAGGAGGAATATCCGGAGCCCCGATTGGCCGAGGAGTTTTTCAGGCCCCGCTCTGATTGGCCGAAGAGAGTGTGAGCAGGGAATCCCTCAGTCTTTGTCCGGGATTAAAAACACAAACAGTCCAGTCGGGCCTCAGGTGGTTCTGAGGTCCAGAGAGGAGCTGAACCGACGGTCTGCGGCGGCAAGAGCCTGAACACAGCAGAGAGAATCCACAGAGAGGGAAGGAGGGAGGAAAAAACAAAGCCTTCCAGAGACGTGTTGGAGCAAAACCAGGAGGTGAAGAAACCTGTTGGAGGGAGGAGGAGGAGGAGGAGGAGGACCGCAGGGGGGGGAAGAAGAAGAAGGAAAAAGGAGCTGACAAAGAAGCCAGAAGAGGAGACGAAGCCGGAGGAGGAGGCGAGTGGATGAACGTCTAGACGGGGAAGCTGCAGCCAGAGTGGGCGGGCGGGCGGCGGAGAGGAAGTGTGGTCGGCAGGACAGGAATTTAAAGCCTCATTGTTCTGGGAGCCGAGAGAGAAGACAGAGGAGCCGAGGAGCCGACATGGACTCAGCCCTGGAGAAGGTACGAACATCTGCATGAGATCCAGATGTGGAGGTCAGAGGTCAGCGCCGGCCGTCCACAGGCTCAGTGTCGCTGTCACAGGGAGTTAAAGGGAAATTTATAGAGCAATAGGCTACAAAGAATGACCTTTTTAGAACTTTAAGTCAGAAATTATAGTTTTCTTTTAACATTTTAGTTTAAACGATGACACGATGAAAACCAGTGAAGTCACCAAAAAGAAGTTTTATTTACATGTTAAGTCAAAATACAAACACAAAACTGTAAATAATGTAAAAATAAATCTGTAATTTTACAGAGTTTGACTGTAGAATGAAGCTATTTGTTTTGTTTTTGTGCTTAAATCATCCAAAAAAATCTGATTATTTTATAGACATTTGCTGGCGTTTGACAAAAGATATATTAAGCATTAAAAAATGGTAAAAAATTAATAAATAAATAAAAAATTGGAATTTTTATTTTACAAATGTTTGCATTATTATTATTTGAAAGAAATGTTTTGTGTATTAAGGGATAAACAAAATACTAAATATATTTTCATTGACATTTTACAGATTTTCTTGCTTTTTCTCATATGAATACATCGTAAAATCACAGAATCAACGTTTTATTTTGGTTTTTGGAAAATCATAAAAAGTCATAATTTAAAAAAGAACAATACA
>NW_007578810.1:229086-233944 GCF_000690725.1 Stegastes partitus | reverse complement strand
AAATATTATTATTTAGATGTCAAACTAATAAATTTATATAAATGAGGTGACAACAGTTGGAGTGAATTTGTTCAAAGAAACTTGTCCACCAAAGAACATAGAAGTTAAAGAGCCTTTAGTTTATAAGACATGCTAGTTTTTCTATATTTTATATTTTCTTTGATGCAACCAGAAGAAAAACCTCCTGATTGATTAAATCCTTATTTTTCTGTGAGTTTTTTTAAAAACGTCTTTCCGTCGCTGTCTGTTGATTCAGATCATTTTTAAATGCATGTTCAGACATTTTACCACCAGTTCAGGTGAATCTCTGCGGCTCTTTTCAAACAGCTGGACGTTTCTAATTCGGTCGGTGAGTTTAATCCAGAAGCACGAGGTTCTGACCGGGCCTCCGGTCCACAACCTGATCACGGATCAGCGCCACCTGTCGAGGTTTGATCCCGTCTTTAGGCCTCAGAGCCGGAAAAAGTGTCGTCAGCAGGATGGAAATAACCTGCAGCCTGCAAACAGGAGCGATGGTCGTCAGGAAGAAACAGAAATCTGATTAAATCGATTTAGCTGCAGCTGAATACGTTTAAATGATCAGTTCTTCTGTCCTTCATCCACCTTGATGTGTTCAGACGACGTCTGCAGTTCATCTACATGTGAAAGAATTAAACTGAAGTCACACAAAGCAGCTGAAAATATATATGAATAATATACATACATGAAATGAGTCGTTTAAAAGGCTTTTAGTGCAATTAGGTGCGAAATGCATCAAACAAAATAAAGTTTTTTACATTGGCTGTTTAAAAAAGTGAAATAGTCAGGAGCTGTGGTGCAAAAAAACCCAACAGAAAATAACAAAATCTGATGATAAAAGAGTCATTTTCTGTGATTAATTTACATTTTCTCGCCTTCATTTCACAAGAAATCAGACGTGTTTTGGGATTTTCTTCATGTTTAATGAAGGATATTGACAACACGTGTACAAACAGTGAAATGACCGAGATATAGAATATCAATCGATGAAAACACAATCATTTGATATTTTTGATGTAAAAAACTCTCATTTAACAAATCTGTGTACATAAAGAGAAAATGTTTGCAAAATTATATGAATTTGCAAAAGCATTTTAAAGACCTTATTAGTTTTCTTCATAATAACAGTAATAATATCACTTTTTCCAACTTTATTAGTATTTTCCTGCATTTCAGCGATGCAGAAAAATTTTAATTTCAAACTGAAAATTGGTTTAAAATGTAAAAAAACGAAAAATGTGCAACTCACATTTCAGTAGATTCATCTGAAAACTGAACAAAAAAGTGCATTCAATCTGCTTTACCTGCCAGGAGATGAATAATTGAACTAATTTATGCTTAAACGTAATAATACAAGCATCTGTTGAAGCCGTTAAACGTGATCCTGTGACGCTGACGTTTAAACATTAAACATAAAATCAGTTAAAATCAGGCACCAGGTAGCGATTAGCTTCAGAAAATAGCCAGAAAATGATGAAAAATATCAGTAAAAGTTTTCTGAAGTGTCATTAAATTGTCTGTTTTGTTCAATAAAGGACCCAAAATGTAAAAAACACAGATTTTATTAACACGAGATCAATAAAGGCAGTAAATCCTCATAAACAAAGAGCTGCTCCAGATGCTCCATGTTTGGTTTAAAAATCAATCAACAGATGAACTGACTGATCGTTTATTTATAAGGTTCATTATAGAATAAAACAATAAAGACATCACAGCTTCCTCCCTGGTATGTTTCTGCTCTGTGACTCTTCTGGAAGCTGCAGCTGATGACTTTGGTTTTAGAAGCAGGAAGCTCTCCGTCCGTCCGTCCGTCCGTCCGTCCGTCCGTCCGTCACCGTGGGCCGTGGATCAGGGCGACTGGCTGACCTGCAGCTTCTTATCTCGCTGCGTTTCCTGCAGTTTCCTCTGAGCATAGTCGACATGCTCCGAATGTCTCGCCTTATCTGAGGCCTAAATATAGAGCAGCCGCGAGTTTCAGCAGAAAGAAGCAGTTTTCACTCGTTAGAGACGCTTGAAGCTCGAATGGAGCCTTCAGTGTTTCCTGTTTCACACCAAGAAGGAAAACTGGAGCAATGTGTTGGGTTTGGGTCAAACAAGTCAAACTACAAAGATGTCCCTGATTGGGTCTAATTTGATAAATTTATTCACAGTGTTACACTTGAATTTCAGCAGCTTTAATTTGAAAAAAACAACAAACAAAAACCACCAAAAAACAATAAATGTAATTTTTTTTTTTAATAATTAAAAATAAAAATAAACAAATAAATCAAAAATATCTGGTGATTTAGTTTTGAGTTTGTAATTTTATTTATTTATCTAATTGTTTGTTTTCATTTTAAAAAAAATACTGGAAAAAAAATCTGTAAATTCAGGAAAAATTAATTAATTAATCAGCTGACTGGCAGCAGGTAATCATTTATTGATTTATGATTTTTGTCGGTGTAAATGATCCAAACTCACAGAAACCAGCTTCTATAATGTAAATATTTCAGTGTTTAACAGGTTTCTATGATGATATATAAACTAAACACATATATGGGGTTTAAAACGTGTCATTTCCTGCAGCCTGGGAGCAAAAGTTACTGTAAAATAACAGATAAATTTAACTAAACTAAATTAAAATGCACATTCTTGCCTTGATTTTACACATAAAGTGTATTTAGAGCAGCTCATATTAAACAGTTCTGTGATATTCGTCATCTAACAAACAATCACAGAACTTTTCCCGTTCATCATGACTCACTGTGTCTGACTTCAGAAACACATTCACGCTATTAAACTTGACTTTAGCTGCTCCTCCAGGACCAGGACCAGGACCAGACTCGTCTCTGCATCACGCTGAACAACCGGTTTTTATTTCTAACGTCTGACTCACGTGTGAGACGACATGCTGTAAAAACAACCAGCTGGTTTTAAACCACCAGGCTTCCTCTACAGCTGAACCCGACTCATGGAGGTGTTCTGACCTCCAGAGTGTCGGTCCAGAGGGACTGAAGCCTGGTGGTTCTGCAGCTGCTCCTGTTTCCGTCAGAGCTTTTCAACGCGACCTCTTCTGTCTGTTCGTCTGTCCTCAGCTGTTGTAATGAACCTCGTCTGTCTTCTGGTGACAATCAGGTCCTTAACGAGAGACGAGAGCGAAGCCTCAACACTCACCAGCAGCATGCCTCATCATGTGTTTATATGTAGAGAGAAATGAGCTGTAGGTCAGTGTCTGGTTCCTCCTCTGAGTTTTAGTGAATTTAATACAGCGGTTAGAGTTCTGATGCTACGTCTAGTTCAGACCAGTTTAGACGCGTCCGTATGAGAAGCAGCAGCAGCTCCAACAACAACAGTCGTTCATCCAGGAGTTTAGCTCACAGAAAACAAATCAATCAAATAATTAATAAATAAATAAAAATGATTCAGTAATGAATTAAAAATTTAAAAAACAAGTAAAAAAATATTTTTAAAAAACCCAGAATAAATAAATAAATAAATTTATAATAAATAAATAAACACAAATACCAAGAATTAATACATTAATTAGCAATAAATAACCCAAGAATAAATAAAAAATGAGAATAAATAAATACATAAAACACACACAAAAAACCCCAAATAAATAAAAACATCACTAATAAATAATAAACAAATCACATGAATAAAACAAACAAATATACAATTAAACACATTTTTGGGGTTTGTTTTACAAATTTTTTCTTTTCATTTAAAAAAAAATATTTTATTTTATTCAGTATTTAAATATACACAAAATTCTGAATTAAATTACAAAAAATAAAAAATAGACGGTGAATCTTCATGTCTGATGTAAAACAACATGTAAACCTATAAAATGGTAAATAGACAAAACATTTTATTTTCTCTTGAAGAAGTATTTACTCTGTTTTTTTGTTTTTCACATGAGACGGCTGTTAAAACACGTCTCCCACATTTATTTTGATCTCACAAATATCTCCTTGTTATTGACGAGATGAAGAAAATGAATTAAAATTAAATGCAAAAGACTGTATTTTTACCAGGATTATTATTTTTTAAAGTATATTTCCAATAAGTTTTAGCAACTCAGCAGCAAAGTCTTTATTTGTTTGTTTATTTAATTAATGTTTTGAGCACAATGTAGATTTAAGCAGGAAATATAGCTGACATGCTAAGCTAACTGGCTAACTTTATGTTACAGTGATATAATGAGAGCAGGGATCGATCTTCCAACTACAGTTTTTCCCTTTGCAGCAGCATCTGATGGTAGTTTTCATCCAGTCGTGTTGTTGTAGCTTCATGTCGACTCTTTGTTTTCGGTCTCTGGTCCAGACAGAAGTGGTTTTGTCCCAGTTTGGTTCTGAACAAGTCGAGCGGTTGCATCAACATCTGGTGAAAGCCGAGACCAGAACAGAGGAGGTCGTAGCAGCAGCTCATTGTTCTGGATATATTCAGACTGTTATGTGTGTGATTGGCTCCCTCGGGCCGGTTAATACCTGCTGACAGACAGACGGCCGGACCGGGTCGGTCCACCTGTCAGACCAACGGCGGCGTGTTTCAGGTTTCCTGCCAGAGGCGTTAAGAACAGCCGTCCTATCGCTGTGAGGACATCTGAACTGTCAGCGAGCATCAGTCAATCCGCTCACTGTCATTTAGAAAATACCAAACGGTCCAGATAACCAGAACAGTTCGGCTCCACTGAGACCCGAATCCAGCAGCCAGAACAAACACAGGATGATGGACGCCTCACACCGAGTCCAAGTTCATCGACCCGAGTCCTGAAACCGAACCAAGTCTGAAGGTTCGAGTCGCCAAACGCTGAGTAAAATAACAGAAAATCTGACAGCGAGGTTCAGTAGGGCAG
>NW_007578810.1:215990-228215 GCF_000690725.1 Stegastes partitus | reverse complement strand
GTGTGTGTGTGTGTGTGTGCTCTTCCTCCCACACTGACTCTCTGATAACTGTTTAAAAAAGAAAAACAGCGTCTCCTCTTTCTCTCTCTTCATCGTTATCGTCACTCCAGGCTGTTAGAAAACTTGTTTCCTTCCCCACGTCTGTCAGCGTTTTAAAAACGTTTTCACCAAGTTTGGTTCCGACTCTTTTCTTTTTGGTGAAACCTTCGTTTATTCCCTGCAGGAGCGACGCTTGTCTCTCAGGATTATTGGGTTTTATTGCACAGACGACAACATCAAGGCCTCGAATGACAAACGGCGTCTTACAGAATAAAAGGTCGAATATTTTTAGGATGTTTCGGGGACGTTGTTGAGGAAACAAACTGGAAAACTCTTCAAACCTTTCCCACAAATGACAGCAAAGGTTCTCAGTTTGGCAAACATCTAAGAGATTAGATGAGACTTCATGCATCCTGAAGAAAACTCTTGTGGCAGAAATTGCTCAGAACAAAAAAGGAAATGCAGCTTCTAGAAGTAGAAAATAAATAGAAGACAGAACAGAGTAGAATGAGTCCGACAGCGACTGTATGACGTCCCTCAGCTGAGAAACACGACAAGAACTTTGCAGAACTTCCTCATAATGTTTATAAATTAATGTTTAAGCTTAAGCTGTGACTCGAGATTTGAATAGAAACTCCATTAAACTGTTTGCTTTAAACATAAGACGTGACAGACGTGTCCTCCACCGCTGAGCTTCACTCTCGCCGTCTTATCTCCTCTCAGATGTCCATAAAGCAGAAGAGCGCCGCCACCGCCGCCGTGTGCCTCGTCTGTCAGGAGAGCTGCTCTGGGTTTCAGCCACATTCTTGGAGGTATTGAACTCCCACGTTTCTTTATATGTTTTTTCTTTCATTTTCTCCCTCTGCCTGAAAAAAACTGAAAAGCCTCAGTCCTCCCACGGCTCGTAAAGCAACAACGAGCGAGGATCAGATGGGTGTTGGCTGGACGAGGAGCGAACGGCTGGTTTAGGATGTTTTGTCTGTAGAGGGATCCCATGATGCAACGGGAGCAGCTCCACCTGGTTGCAATGAGGGTTTCTCACAGGGAGAGCACTTCCAATGATGAGGAAATGTGTGCATGTTGACCTCTTAGAAGGGGGAAAGTGTAAAATAGTAGCTGCAGAGTAACGTAGAGCCTCGTGTTATGAAGGGAGGATGAGGAGCTTCTCTGGTGGACGATGTTAGATCACTGACAGCTGGACATGGACATCGAGCTCTGCTGGTTGAGTCATCAGTGAGATAAATGGACAGCTGTGTACATTTAAGGTGGTTTTCCAAGAAGAGATTTCCAATCAGAGAACAGAGAGCTGAAGCAAAAGACTCCGCTTTGCAGAAATCTGATTGAACTGAATTGATTTTTGAATTTTTAAGTGAGACACTAAAGTAGAAATTAGAGATTTGGATTAAACATCACCATGTACAACCAGCGAGGCGTCAGCTCAGTAGAGGAACACAGCTGCCCAGTGTATGCATGTTCACCTGATTCTGTGTTTCACTGTTCGCCTGCTTAAGATTGGTTTTGCCTAAAAATGATCCACAACGTAACAAGAGCTCATGTAACAGAGGTAGTCTGCATGGAGGGGAAGAGTTTTGCTGTAATTTAGGCCTACAGCTAAGCCCCTAAGATGTACGACCTTGAGTTTGACCTTGACCTTTCAGCCAAGGTCAGATGTGACATCACCAGTATGGGTTCCTGTCTGATTGTAGTAAGAAACTATGTTTATCTTAAACCTTTTCCAAGTTATAATGGATTTAAAATCTGTGATGATTTATGACCTTCGGCGTGACCTTGACCTTTTTCTCAAGGTCATATGTTACATCACCAGTTTAAAGGCCTCCAGTGTCTTCCTAAGTTATTATGTTATGTCTTTCTGTGCATTTACCTTCAGACAGAGGTGTTTCTGGGAACCTTTGACCTCTGTAGTGGTCACTGATGCATATATTGACCCCAAAATCTAATCACTCCGAGCAGGGACCATACCGAGGTCATGTATGAAGGTTCAGGTTCAGACTCCTGCAAAGCTCTAGACTGTTAACAGACAAAAAAACAAAACACACCCTCACAAAAACACACGACTGATCTTAGATGGAGTTATTTTTCCTGATGCAACCAGACATCAGAGACGATTAGTTCAAGAACCACCAGAAAGTTGGAATTTTGACTCTTTCTGGCTAATTTTGCAGCTTTATTTTGCTATCAGGTTTTGTGGTTCGGGGGCTTAACTCCTCTCTCCTCTGTCCAGGAAAGCGTGCACAGCTTGCGGCCGCAGCACCGTCGAACACGCCCCCGGTGGCGACCCGGAGGACGACCAGCGGATGGGACGCCTGCTGGCCGACTCGCCTTGCTCCCATCTGACAGCCAAGGTCAAAGGAGGCGGCGGCCTTCGCATGTACAAGAGGAACCGGATGATCGTGACGAATCCGGTGGTGTCACGCAAAGACCCGACCTTCAACACCACGACGTACGACTGGGCGCCGGCCGGCCTCAACCAGAAACTGGTGAGAAGGAGTTTCTTTATGAAGTTGGTAACTGGGAAGATGCTTCAGCAAATTGGCCTCTTTGACCCGAACTGGTGCAACTGAAAATACCAGATGTTGAATGGATGGATGGATGGATGGATGGATGGATGGATGGAGGATGGATGGATGGATGGATGGATGATGGATGAATTCATAGATGGATGGATGAATGGATGGATGGATGGTAGATGGATGAATGGATGGATGGATGGGTAGATGGATGGATGGATGGATGGATGGATGTTTACGCTGTCGAAAGCCCTCGAAAGCACCACTTTATTTGGAGGATACTTTCAAAAGTTCTCGGCCTCACCAGAAAACGTTAGAGGAAAAAGTGTCTGTGAAGATTCTCAGTCCTCCAGGTCATGGTTATTAGAACTTTTAGTGAGTTTCGGTTTCAACTGGGGGTTTGTTGCTCCTCCTCCACAGTGGGGTTCGTTAAGATCTTTGGTGGTGAGGTGTGAATGGATTTCATCCTCAACCCTCCTCAAGTGTTAATGGCTCCTTCAGGATAGAAGTATCTGGAACTCCCAACTAGTCAGTCAGGACTGATGAAGCCTCTTGGATGAGAGGTGGAACATCTTCAAGAAATGATTAAACTACGAGTAGTTACAGGAAAAAGATTGTTTTTACATCGTTTTCCAACATAGTCTCCTTTAACTTTAATACACTTGGTGCACCGATGTTCAAGCTTCACCAACTCTTCATGAAAGAAGGTCACAGCTTGGCCCCCCAGATACGTCTCAACAGCATGCATGACCTCTTCATCATCACTCTGAAAATGACGACAACGCAAGTAGGATTTCAGTTTGGGGAAACAGATAGAAGTCAGAAGGTGCATGTTGGGTATACATACCTTGCAAACTATAAAACCCTATATGATGACGGCACCACGTTATATGGGGGTACTTCAAAACTTCTTAGATTGTTCTTCCACTATTGTACAACATAGTTTCCTTTAACTTCAATATACTTGGTCCACCAATGTTCAGGCTTCTATCCATTCATAGATGAAAGTCACGTCTTAAGTTCTCCTACGCAGCATGCATGAGTTTATCATCACTCTGAAAATGGCGGCAACGTACATAGGGTTTCAGTTTAGGGAAACAGATAGAAGTCGGAAGATGAAGGTTGGGTGTACATTCTCATAAGCTATAGAGCCTTGTCATATAAGGCTTTATAATTTACAGTTGTGCTCCAAAATTGTTTCCAGGTGAACTTTTGGAAGTATCCTCGTATGAGTGAACTGTTTCAGCTCATATTTTCTCCCTTTTCTAGTAAAATACAATAAATGCAAATACAGATCAGTTAGGCTATAACTTATTCTTACCCCCACAGGTTTACAACTGAGATTACCCACTTTTTTCACTGATTCAGTTGAGTTAAAATGCATGTTAAACGTAGATTTCACAGTCTTCTCTCAGCACTGAACTGTCTGGTGTCCATTAAAAACAGACCGAGGTACGTTTCAGGCTTCACAACCTGTAATTACAGTGATGACAGACATTGCTGCGGCTCGGCTTGCAGAGGCAGATCCAAACGCAACATCGACCGAGGCTATTTTCCAGATGTGCTTCTAGAAAATCTTCAGCATCTCGCTTGTTCAGTGCAACTCTTTTGTTTGTAGGCGCGGCTCAGAGCCGTTAGTCACCATGTCGGCGTGGTGACGACACGCTGATGTGTCACCGACAACACCTGGACGGCACCATGACGACTTCACACGTGTTGGATGAGCTCAGGGTTTAATCGTGGGAAACTAAAGAGTCAAAAAGAAGAGAAAAAGATTGAAATTAACCCACGGTATCATGGATATATACAGATAAATGCAGGAACAACAACAGGTTGACTGAAGTTGACTTTTTTAATATTTCTAAATGTAAACTGGTTGATCACAAAGGTTCATAGCAATAGGAGGAGATATTCACGTTTCTTATAAACATGAAGAGATTCTTTAAACAGATTTAGAGCTCGACCCTCAAAGCTCAGAATATCTGTCCAGGTGCAAACAATGAGCTTTAGTTTAATTTTTTTTTTAATTTTTTGACTAAAACTCTCAACAGAAGTGAAAACAGTGATTGTTAAGAAAAAGTGCTGCGCTTAAGTAAATAAGGACGTTTTATTTTGAGGTATTTTCCATTTAATTCTAATCTATATTGCACTTTTCTCCACTACATCTGAGAATGTTTTATTTGTTAAATTTTTATGCAAACTCAGATTTAACAGTGAACTACATCGAGGCAAATTAATAAAACGTAATAAAACAAATTGAAAAGTTAAAGCCAATAAATCAGCTAAAACCAGAAAAGCTGGAGGTAAAAAAAAAAAAAAGACGAAATTACAAAGAAAAATGCCTTAAAGATAAAAGTGAGTTGAGCTGTAGATTGTTTTTATATCAGATAAAAGGTGAATAAAACTGGATTTTTGAAGCTCAGGTGAAACAGCTGCACCTCCATCATTTGAGCGTTTATGGATCTACAGTAAAAGACAGCAGTCAAGTCATGTAAGGGGGTTAAAAAAACAAAAAACAAAACATAAATAAACTCATAAATACATTTTAAATAAGTAAAACCCAGTGTTTATCGCTCTTTACAGAGCATTCAGCTCACAGTGAGGAGAGTTACTATTAACACTGCTGACTAATATAAAACATGATGTATTGCTATGAATTAAAAACAACTCAACACTATAAAAAATCGCTTAAAAAAGCTTCATCATCTAATTGGGCTGCAAATTTAAAATCCTGCTGACACACAAATGCCTCACTTGTATCCCCAATATGCTGATTTAACTTGACATTCTGCTTAACGAGTATTTCTTACTAATACAACGTCCAAACCATCACATTAAAACATGAACATATCAGGAGCTATGTCTGTCTTTGCCTGAAGGTGGCGACATCAGCGTGTCTACATTTGCAGAAATAACATAAAATATAAAAATTCCACGTGTTTAAATCAGCCTGCTGATTTGAAATGTGCTGCTCAGTCTGAACGTTTCTGTGAATCTAATCAGAACCTTCCGACCTCCTCAGGCGATGCAGTACATGGAGCTCCTCCCAGAGAGTCGACGGCCGGTCTCGGGCACCGACGGAGCTGTGGAGCGTCGCAGGCAGCTCCTCAGCCAGCTTCCTGCCTACGATCAGGACCCCATGAAGTGTCTGAGCCTGGCCAGTGAGGACGAGGTGAGGCACTCTGCCGCGGTCATCAGAAACACATGCCGATGCTCAGAGTTGACTCCGACGTCTCCGCCGTCTTCTTGCAGATTTCCTCCATGCTGCTGTTTGTGAAGCAGTACAAGCAGGAGGCGCTGGGAGTCGGGGAGGTGGCCTTACCCGGCGAGGGTGGAGCTCTGAGGGAGGCGGCCGTTCAGAGGACGGCCAAGGAGGCCAAGAAGGATCAGCATCAGGACCACAGCTCGACCAACAGCAGCGCCGCCTCGGCTGCTGGTTCCACCAATGGAACGGATGACGACAGCAAGACTGAATACGTGAGTGAATAACTCTGAAGATTAAATCCTGGTTATGTTGGTATCATGGGGAGCTGCTTCCTGCTGCCATAGAAAATACCAAGAAGCAAACTGAAGGGAAAACAAATACAGGAGTCCACAGGCAGCGGAGTTTACAGTCACCTCAAAAAGACATTAAAGCTCCCATTTGGTGAAAACCCAGTTTTCATCGTCTTTAAAACTTGTAAGGTGTTAAAAAAATAAAAGCTGTGAGAACATCAGGACACTTTGCTCAGGTCCATCCTCCACTAGACAGCGTCCTGGCTTTACAAGCGTGTCAGAATTTTAGTCACTTCTTACAAATAAACTACAGAACCAACAGCAATCAGGAAAAAAGATGTGTGTAGCTCCGCCCCCTCTCTGCTTCCAGGTGAACCAATCAGAACGAGCAGCTGCCTCTCAGTCCACCAGGTTTATTTACTCTCTACAGCTGCTTCTGCTAAACTCTAAAACATCTGAGCTACGAGTAAAACCCAACAAATGTTCTGCTGCTGGCTGTAAGAGTGAACACAAGAGTCCTCATGCACTCCCAGCATCCACCCAGTGGATTAACTGTTAATATTGATGGTAATGTCCCCACAACACAGGGAGAATCCTTAGTGTTAGCACATTGTGTGGCTAATGTGGCTAACATTAGCAGCAATAGACACTTTAATGTAAACCAGTAGACAAGGACTGGGTGTGTTACTGTGTATTAATGTCACCTGTTGAGCTTCAGTTCAGCCTAAACTCATCTGTCAGCTCCTCTCCTGCTCTCTGTGCTCACACAAGCTGCAACAACATGACCTTTCACTTCCACCTCCTGCCCTCTAGCGGTGCACCGGTTGCCACGGTGAGGTTGCTAAGGAGAGTCCCGCTGTGTATGCCGAGCGCGCCGGTTACCATGACGCCCTGTGGCATCCCACGTGCTTCGTGTGCTCCGAGTGCGGCCAGGGATTGGCCGACCTGGTCTACTTCTGGTCCAATCAAAAGCTGCTCTGCGGGCGTCACTACTGTCAGACGGTTTGGCCGCGATGCTCCGGCTGCGACGAGGTGAGACTTCAAGTCCTGCAGACAAAACTGTGAAGAGCAATGCAATGAAATATAGTAACGTCAAACCACACAGGAAAATAATCAAATTTATTACATACAGTAAATAGGACATATAAGAGTATTGAGAGTTATTTAACGGCCACCTGCCAACAACATATGCTTTAAAACTATCAGACTGATTGCTGTGAAATTTAGTAAAAAATATTTGTAATAACTTTGATTTACCAACTTGTCCAAACTTTAATTCAGGACAAAACACCCGTCACATGCCAAAGTAACATGTAGTCTAATCTAACATAGTCTAATCTAATCCAACATGATGTAATTTAATATAATCTGACATAATCTGATCTAACAGAATCTATCAAAATCTAATTTAATTTATTTTAATCTAATATAATCCAACGGAGCATAACTAATCTAACATAATCTGATCTGACATTATCTAGCCTAATCTAATCTAATCTAATCTAATCTAATCTAATTTAATCTAATCTCAAGTAATGTAATGCAATGCAATGTAATCTAATCTAATCTAATCTAAAGTGATCTAATACAACATAATGTAATTTTTATATAATCTACCCTAATCTAATCTAATCTAACAAAATCTAACCTAATTTATTTTAATCTAATATAATATAATCTAACGGAACATAACTAATCTAACATAATCTGATCTGGCATTATCTAGCCTAATCTAATCTAATCTAATCTAATCTAATCTAATCTAATCTAATTTAATTTAATCTAATCTAATCTGATCTAACATAACATAATCAAATTTAATCTTGTATAATCTAATGTGACCAATCTATTCTAACCTAATTCTATTTTGAGCTAAACTAATCTAATCTAATCTAAAATAATTTAATCTGAGATTATTCATGCTATAAATAAACAGCACAATGTTTTGGTTTTTTTTTACTTTATTTGTGAATTCAATGTTTGACACTTTTAAGCACATAAATACATCGACATGTATTGGTACAAGTGTCTCCTTCACTTTAAGTCACTGACGGTGAGTCTGTGATGTTGCATTAAGTTAATACACATTAAATAAAGGTTTATTACAAGATCAGGTGTAAACAGCGACTGCAGACAGGTGAATGTCCCGTATGTAACCTGATCCACAGAATACTGTCGTATATCTGAGTCCTGCACACGTTCTTAGATAAAAAGCATTTCTTTTTGCTGTACTGTTAATTCTGTGTTCTTGAACCTCCTCAGCTGATCTTCTGCCGGTCTTATCTGACGGCGAAAGACGGACGGACGTTTCATTCTCAACATTACTGCTGCTGGAAGTGCGGACAAACCCTGGACGCGCCCTGCAAACACTGACGCACGACGTGGTGTCGAGTTATCAGATGTTTTAGCACTGCTCAAAAGAAAAGACAAAAAAAAAAACAGAACCAGAGGGAGGCGAATCACATCGACATCAACGGTGGTAAAACAAAACCCAAACCAACACGTCAAACTGCATGTTTAGGTGACATATTAGCGCTTTGAATGCTAAATGTGCAGCTGATTTATTAGTGTTTAAAATGCTCAGAACGTTTAACTGACAGCGAAACACTCAGAGACTCGTCCGGCCGAGCCGAACCGGCGTCCGAGGCTCTTAAGAAGCTGTTCAGTTCGACACAACAGTGTTTAAAGTGCTTAGAGGAACGTCTGGCTGATTTACTGCCACTTAACGCGGTGACAGTGACGGGAGCCAGATGTTTCCAGCTTGGTGTGGAGGCCTGGGCCCGACATGTGAGGAAGCAAACGGTCAAATAAAAGGAGAAATATTACGGCTCACGTAAATAAATAAATGAACAAACAAGTTTAAGAGCTTTCAACTGCATCGCCAAGTTCAGGCTTCCATTTTTAGATCACTGTGGTGTTTGTTTTGCAGATATCACGAGTCTTCAAATAAGAAAAAAAGTTAAATATTTCAAATTCTACATCATATATGTACAGGACAGCCACGAGGACTGAGCAAACTCAATGTGTTGAGGGAAAAAATGTACTTTAAAGCTCAATAATTTGATTATTTTTATTCGTCTGGACAGTTTTGTGCCGCTTATCATCATCTGGAAGTCATATATTTGAATGTATTTTGAATTCTTTTCAGGCTTCATGTGTAAATTTAAATTCTCATCGTTTAAAACGGTGAAACTGCAGCTGTCCTGAAAATATTTGGTGTTTAAAAAGAGGTCAAAAACTAGAGCAGGGTCTACAAAAATCGTTTTAATCCCAAAATTCTGCTTCATAATTTGGATTTTGAAGAGAAACACTGAAAAAAATCTCCTTCCTATTACCTAATTTTTGCCTGTAACTGGAGGCTCATTGGAACAATTAAATTAATGTGTCACACAACAATATTTACATTTTTTTAAAAATAAAAAAATCAACATTTTTCTACATGTAAAGCAGATTTTTTATATCATTAATGTGCCTTATTCTTCTATTTGTTAAAATTAAATTGAAGAAAAAAAAGCACAATTGTCATCGGTGCAGATTGAAGCTAAAAGAATAATAGTCCTGCTGACTAAAACAACACTAATTACGTGTCTGACTGTGATGTTTTTGTAATTATTTGTATGAAAACTCAATCTTAACACCAAAATGTTGAAAGAATATCCATCCTAAATACGTCAGGGCTGCGTTTGATTTGCTGACATTTATTTTAGGCATAAATAATTGTATTGGTTGACTTAAACCTCAGAAAACTGGACAGACTAAAGGCTGATAAAGACTAATTAGCAATTAATAGCTGGAACTTTTAATCAATTGCCTTTTAACACTAAAAGGAGGGTTTGTTGTACTAAATGAACAAATAAATTAGATTTTGCTAACAGCATGACATTGCCTTCTTTTTATTCTCCTTTCTGCTCCGTTTAATATTATTTTAGGTATTTAACCTCTTCTATGAACATGGATCTCTGCTGCTGCTGCTAGCTGCTGCAAATGTTTTGTTGTTTTTTTCCGCAAACACTTAACAAACCGTCTTTTAAACATTTTACTTGTCAGCTAAAAGTGCAGTTACTTAGTTTGTGCTCAGAACAAGTTAGCCAGAAGTTAAATGTGCGCTAGTCAGAAGCTAACTAGCCGCACTTTTGCTCACTAATACGATCCGTATAATCAGCTAGCTTAACGTCAGCTAACCTCTGCTTGTGTTTTTGTTTTATTTTTAAAGCCTGAAACTACTTTTTGAACTGATTGCTGCTAAAAAGAGAAACAAAAAGCTTTTAGTGTTGCTCAACGTTAGACAAATACAAGAACAACGAGCTGACGATTGGTTGCAGTTTGCGTGGATTCTGTTTAGCCTAGCTTAGCACAAAAAAACTGGAAGTGGAGCGGAAACTGTCTGCGCCTTCATTTGTGAAATAGTGCACCTGTGAATCGTGCGTGACGCAACGAGATGTAAATCTTTGTCTGGTTACGGTGACGAACAAGGATTTTTTAAAAATCTGCTCTGTCAAAAAAGAGAAAAAAGACATTTTTGGGTAAAATATGCAGAAAAAAGTTTCTAGTAAAATGTTGTATTGTCAAAATTGTCCTTATTCACATGGAGGAGTTTCCAGTTTAATAAAATGATTGAATGAATCTGTGTGCTGTGGTTCGGTTTTATTTATAAAGCGCAACACAAGTCGTCTTGAGGCACTTGAAGGGTAAAGACAGCAGAATATTATATTATAGAGAGAAACCCAACGAATCCAAAGACTCTGCTTGAGCAGCTGTTGGGTGTCAGTGGAAAGAAACACCTTTAACTGGATGAAACCTCCAACAGAACCAGGTTCAGGGAGGACAGACCTGTCAAGCTGGCGTTGAAGGAGACTGAAGACAGACGAACAGCAAAAAAGATGACAATAAACAATGGGGAGGTTGGTGAGGACAGAGATACCCACAGAGAAGACATAAAGTTAGAGGCATGCATTTCACTTTATGAAAAGTTTTCAACCGAAAAGTAGAAACTGTTTCGACAGCAGAGACGAAAGTCTCAAGTTTGTGGTTCCAGTCAGCTGAGGTGGTTCTGGTGTCTGACCAGGATGCTTCTTGGGCGACTTCTTTTGGAGATTTTCCTGCATGTTCAACTCTGTGGAGGTTTTGTGGTCTTCTTTAGTAGAGTCTCTGGGCTCAGCCTTAGGGATAGGGTGAGGGGCTTGGGGTGGAGTCACCAATTTATTGGTTCCAGTCAGTTGAGGTGGTTTGGGTATCTGATCAGGATGCTTTCTAAACTTCTTTTAGAGGAACTGGGAGAAGACTCTGGGTAGACCTAGAAATCGCTGGAGGGATTAAATATCTCGTCTGGCCTGGGAACCCCTTGGGATTGAAGGGGAGAGAGACTTCTGGACTGACCTGCTTCAGCTACTGCCTCAAATAAGTGGAAGATAATCGATGGACTCTGAGACACGATGCTACCGATTTTGACAGGTACAAAAAGTCCATCCTAGAGTCTTTCTTCAGTCAAAAATACCTCCGTGGTTTCTCATGGTAGAGCTGGAGGACGAGGCAATGCCATCCAGAGTTACATGTCACTGGTACTGTGAAGGGGTTTTACCAATGACGCAAACAGTGTTGTGGCGTCATATTCGATTTTTTAAAGCTAATATGCTCTTTAATGGAATGTCCACCAACCTTGTCATGAGCACAAACACCTCCTAAGATACACCTTTTGCTTTTCTTAAGGTGGTTTCACAGTTATCTTGTTCCTCACCAACTGCAGATTTAATGGTGAGTTGGAACGAGTCGGTACCGACAGAGAAACTGAAAAGCACAACATAACAAGTGCTATCAACAAAAAGAACAGAGAACACAATCTACCTTCCCAATTGCTCTAAAAAATAGTCTAAAATCTGATACCAGCTAAAGATTGAGATCCAAAATGTAGCAACAACAGCAGGTTTTGAGAAAAAGGAACCCTGTTGATCCAGGTTCACCTCGACTGGTTCTATCCAGCAAAACACCTCGCAGCTCTGAAACGGAGCTGAAGTCAGAAAATTACGAATCAGCTGAGATCACAGAGCTCCGCCGCTGACCTACTGCTGCAGGAATGCGAGGTATTCTGCTGTGGTTTCTGGGCCCACGTTTCTGGGCGGTTGCGTCACCCGGCCGACCGCCTGACAGCCGCTTCCTGAACCGTGAA
>NW_007578810.1:179936-213646 GCF_000690725.1 Stegastes partitus | reverse complement strand
TGGACAGACATGTAACAGAACAAATTACAATTTATACAAATATAGATTTCTGATGTGGAAATTATTTTCAATTTTTACTTGTTTTTTAAATTTTTTTTTATTTTTTTATTTCTCGTTCACATGTAAATAAATATTTTTTCTGTGATTTTATAATAGATTATATTTAATTTAACTAAGCAGATAAAATTCTGTAGAAAAAAACTATTACAAAATTATTTTTGCATTCTCAGTTTTTAATATTTAGAAATTCTATTTCAAATAAAAGCAAATACCTGTCAAATGTTTTTATTTTTGCTGATTTAAATCCAGAAAAAAATCTGTAGAAAAACGATCTTTTTTTGTTTGTTGTTGTTGTTGTTTTGTTTTTACAGTTGATATCTTTTGTTATTTTCTTTCTGCAATTTTGTTAGATATTATTTTTAATCTAACTTTAGCAGAAAAAAAATGATAAATTTATTTAGCATTTTTCAATTCTTAATATGTAAAAAATATATATCTTTAAAATAGCAGCAAATATCAGCCAAATAATAATAGTTTTGCTGTAAGTGCATTGAAAATAAAACAAAACAGATTTTTGATGTTGGCATCACCATCATCATCGTCATCATCATCGTCATCATCATCATCATCATCATTATTATTATTATTAGTAGTAGAAGTAGTATTAGTAGAAGTACTTTTTAAAAAAAAAAAAAAAAAGGTTAATGTGTAAATTACAACTGTTTTTTTTTCTGTAATTTTACCAGATTTCACCTGAGATTTAACAAAACAAGTAAAAATCTGTAAAACACCAGTAAACTGTTTATATCATCACAGTTATAAACACGTTTGTTTTGCAGCCTACGTAAATAGAAAATACTTTAATTCAGCCCAAAGTCTGCAGCCAGTCGTCAGTAAAAACCCAGAAACTCGGTGTCATAGCTAATTAAAATCTCTTTATTACAATCACATGTACATCATCATATTCCAAAAAGCTTGCTGTGGTGAAAAGTCGCGCTGCACAGACGGATGGACGGACGGACGGACGGACGGATTGTCGGACGGACTGGAGCGAGTGTCTCGGCTGCAGTGTGCTTTTAATTCCACATCACATGAGGACAGCGGCGCTATTTTCAGCCGCCGTGTCCTTGTGTAACGTAAGCAACGAGGGTGAGGAAGGGGGGAGGAAGGCTCGCGTCCTCGTCATCCATTATTCAGGCCGCTTGAGTCACAGCCGAGAGGGGAGGAAGAAAAAAAACAACAACAACAAAAATAAAAACAACAAAACAAAACAAAACAAAACGTGGAAACAAACAGGCTGGAGGTTTGGTTTCCACGTCTTCTTCTTCTTCTTCTTCTCCCTGTTTTAAACAAACACGTTTGACGTCTGCGTGAATCTTCTCCGTCTTCTCGTGGACGTCAGTTGTCTCTGTTAGCTTAGCTTAGCTTAGCTTAGCTTAGCATCAAGGCCGGAAGCAGTGGGCGGGAACATTCAGCACCTTCAACCTGTTTTATCCTAAATATTAACTCTGGTTTGGTCCAGTTTTCTGGTGCTGCTGGATTTTTTTAGTTATTTGGAATTTTGGGAACTTAAGAAGAAGAAACTTGAGGTCATTTAAATCCACATAAACCTGAATCAATATGGCGTCAACTAAAAACGATGTTAGCGGGATCAGCGCTGATGAACACCAGTTTAAGCTCAATGGTTTTTGGTTTTCAGACAAAAAAAAACCCAATTTAAATCTCTTTCTGTGTGTTTTTTCACCATTTAATACCCTGAACAGTCCGTTTTCTGCTGCTATGTCCAAAAACAACCGATTAATTCCTCGTAGCAGCTGCACAGGAGGTTAAATCAACTCAAGACTTGGATAAATACGACAATATGAGGACTGATTTGATTTTCTTTTAAGACAAAAAAGCAATTTAACACCTATTTATGTGTTTTTTTTCTTTACTTTCTGACAGTTCACACACCAGAGCATCAGTTACTAATGAAGATGTGATTCATTTTACTGCTGTTGGTCTGAATTACAGCTATTTTGTTGCTAAAACTACTGATTTAATTGTAGTTTTTGGCATTAAAATGAGACGTACAGCTGCACAGGAGGCTTAAATCCACATTAATCTTGAGTCAACATGACAAAATGACGTCTGTGCCAACTAATGATGATTTAACACAACAGTAAGCTTCACTTGTTGGGAGGTTTTCAGTCAAAAAATGCAATTTAAATGTCTTTCTCTGTGTTTTTTCTCCTGTTTTCTGCCATTTTATACTGAATAACAAGTTAATAATGACGATAAGATTCAGTTTTCTGCTGCTGTGTTCAGCTGTGATGAAAAAACAAATGATTAATTCTACGTAGTTAAAGAAAATTGGCACTAAAATGAGACGTAGAGTCGCACAGGATTCTTAAATCCACATAAAACTTGAGTCAATATGAGAATATGACGTCTGATTCATCTAAAAATAATCTTACGCTCGTTTTTTTAGCAACAGCATCTTTTGAGCTATCAGACGAAAAAGCAGTTTAAATTCCCATTTATGTGTTTTTTCTTCACTGTTTTCTGACATTTTAAACACTGAATAATCAGTTAATGAAGGTAAGATTCAGTTTTGAGCTGCTGTGCTGAGTTACGGCGACAACTAATTCAAATTTTAGGAGCATAGTGAGAAAATGTGGCGTAAAAATGAGACGTAGAGCTGCACAAGTGGCTCGAATCAACATAAAACTTGGATAAATATGATCATATCACGTCTATATTGACTGAAAATGATGGAGCGCTCAGCTTGTTTTGGTTTTTCAGACCAAAAAAAGCTATTTAAATGTCTGTCTGTGTGTTTTTTCACTGTTTTTCTGACATTTCATCACTGAGTAACGAGGCATTAATGAAGATATGAATCAGTTGCGGTTATTTTTATAAAAACAAGTCAGTTAATTTCAGTTTTGGGGAACATGGTGAGAAAAAATGGCACGAAAATGAGACGTAGAGCCGCACAGGAGGCTCAAACCAACAGAAAATCAGTGAGTTCAGGATCATTTTGGGGGTTTTTTCTGCTTCCGGTCTTGACACTTGGTCAGCTTCAACACATCCTGGACCTTTCTGACAGATGAAACATCTGGAGGAGACGGAGAACATCTGTGTGTGTGTGTTACAGTGTCGTTGATCCTCCTCAGAACCCGTGGACGCCACATTGAACATTCAGAACGAAACCGAAGCACGACCCGTGGATGGCGGACGACAGCGTGAGACGTACTAACACTACAAACCTCCGTGCTGAATGTACAGCCTCCGAAACACGGCTAGAACCCTACGGAACCACAGGATAAACCACACGTTCCCCTCCCCCCAAAAGAACCGCCTGACGAAATCAATATGTACATGTCGTCATGACACAAAACAACAGCAGAATTCAACTTCGCCATTTAAAGAGAGAGAGAGAGAGAGAGACAGTAATATTCACATTTTCGTGTTTGCTCTTTGAAAAAAACAAAAAAACAAAACAAAAAAAAAAAGCTTCTTCAGCTTCGCGAGATTCTTAAAGATCATTAAAAACTCGTTCACGTTTGGTTTTGAAACCGTCACAAGAAAAATATTGAAATATGTCTCAACACAATCACAACAAACTAATTTTATTTACTTCTCTTTTTTTTTTTTTGTTTCCTCCATGAATCACTAATGATAGTCGATAAAGTAAAACACCAACACGCTTCTATCTACAGTCGCTCCGCTGGCCTCGCTCCCCGGTACAGAAAGGTGTGAGGGTCTCGTATAAAAGTCGTGTGCAAAAAAAGTTGTTCTCTTAGGTCCCTCTTTGTGGAAAACGAGTATCTACAGAACCCTCTGCAGGACCCACGCCGTGCGTCTGGTTTGATCGGAAACTGCATTCGATGGAAACCTGACGCGCGCGCTATGAAACTAACTTGAGGTATTATTGCACATTGTTCCTGAACTGCGGACCTGGAGTCAGATTTCAGATTTACTCACACGGCTTCTTTTCTTTTTTCTTTGTTCGTGGAATGTCGACAATGCAGTCTGCACAGCTCAACGTCACAGTACGGTCACTGTGGGCTTCATGCATCAGCTGTTAGTTTTCTGCGTAGATAAGTCTGTAAACATCTCAACGGGAGTCGAGTCGAGTCTTACGCTGCGTTCACGTCACGTCAGGCGGGATTGAGGTGCGACTCGGCGGGTTTGGAGTTGTGCTTTTTAGCCGAGCGGCAGCAAAATGTAGTCGAAGCAACCAGATAAAACAAGTGTTTACTGATTTAAATAAACCTTTTACGCTGCAAATCTTATTGTGATGGGCTGCGCTGACGTCACAAAGCTGCATCGACTTAATGTTTTGTGTGATTAAAACTCAAACGTCAGCTTTAGTTGAATTCAAGTTGAATTAAAATGTCGCAATAACTACATTTTACTACTTAAAAATTTGTAAAAATCACTTCTACATAGTACTGTACGACTGGTTTTGTTGAGTCCAAACATATTTTTTTGAAAATTAAAAAAAATAGAAAAATAATAAAGGGACCTGACCTTTTTAAATGATTGTTTGGCAGGATTTTATAAAAATTAAAAATTAAAATAAAAAGTAATTTGCTCGTTTACACGTTTTTAGCTTCTTCTTCTTGTTTTTTTTAGTTGTTTGTCAGGATAAAAACAATCCTTTACTGATTTAGATCAGATATTCAAGGTTGTAAACATTATTCCTGATGGGTTGTGTGGACATTAATTTAACATTGTGCCTAATTTAAACTCCAATTTCTGCATTAATTGAATTTCAGTCGGTATAAATTAAAAGAAATTGGCTTGATAACTACATTTTTATCTTTGCCTTGAGGTCAGATTAACTTATAAACTTGTGTTTAAGCCGCCAGTTATTAAATAATTACTTCTGATTGTCCCGGAAAAACGGATTCCTCTTTATTGAACCCAAACACGATTTTTAGATGAAATCAAGTTGCTGCTACTCTATTAAATGCACGTTTGGGAGAATGAATAAAACAAATAAATAAATGCTAATTCACTGATTTAGATAAACTATTTAATTCAGAAACATTATTTTTTGTCAGCTGTGCACAATAATGTTGCATCAACTTAATATTAAGTGTAATTTAAACTTACATTTCTGCATTAGCTGATTTAAAACTAAATTCAAAGAATAAAATTGGCTTAATAACCAAATTTTTCAATTTTCCAATTAAAAAAGTTGTAAAAATTCACTGATGCGTGTCATTTAAAGTCAATTTTCTGCGTTTTGCTGATTTAAAAATGAATAAAAGTTGACGTAACTTAATGAAATTGGCTTCATTGGCTTCTTAACACTGGAGCGACATCATTTTTCCAATTTTCTAACAATAAAAACTGGTAGTTAAGTGCACAACATTTAAAAATTCCTTTCAAATGACGTGGAAATATTAGCTGGACAAACTTGTTTTTTTTTTACTGGTCAATTAAAACGGTGCTGCCAGTCGCTAAGTAATTAAAAAATGTCTTTAATTGAAGAGGAAAAGCTAATTCTCCAAACCCAGCGTAGTTTGTTGGTGGAAAATAAGTTTATAAGAAATTGTCCGAACTCAAAGAGACTGACGCAAAAATGATTTCTTAGAGTCCAGTTGCTGCTTTTCATTTGGTCTAATTTCATCCCAAAACCAAGATAATTGGAGGAAAAAATATTAAAGTAGAATTGGGTAGATTACCAGTAGCAATGGCGTTGCCACTGTTTCTGTTTCTTTGGTTCTTTCCACCATGTTTTCCAATCAGCTGATCGAAAATGACGTGAATGCGGCGTAACGTCCGACCCGAAACACTCCGGCAGCTGATCTCAAACCCTCCATTTTGAATTGTTCCCCGTCTCCGATCAACGCCGAGCAAGTTGATCGGGTTGTTTTCTTTTTAGCATTTTAGTTAGAAAAGCTCCCACCGATTGTAATTGTAAACAGTTTCTATGTAAACAAAAACAAAACAAAACAAAAAAACCCTCTCAGGATTTGGTATCAAATCTCAGTGTCTGCATTGCTACAGTTTTCTGTGTAAAAGCAGGTGTGTGTGTGACTTATCGTTAGTGCACAGCCAGGTACGTCACGCAGAACAGTATTGCTCCCCGAAACCCACGTTTTTTGTTTTTTTTGTTTTTGTTTTTTGTAAATTTCATCGAAGAGTCAGTGAAATAAACGTCGCGTAAGATGTTAGCGTGAAAACACATGACGCAAACACGCACGCTTGCTCGGCGGACGCTCGCCGTCGCAGGCGTCATGCACTGACACACACACGGTTAGTCCAGAGTGCTGTACAGTGGCCACACACCCACACATAAAGCTATCAGTTGAGGTGATGTACAGCAATGACAGTGGTTACCGCTCTCATTCACAACAGGACCAACACGACATATACGGCGTAAAATCCTCGCGTTCGCCGCCGTCGGGAGGGATGGATATCAGCGTCATCTTTGTTGAACTGGACCCTGATCTTCATGTGCTGACACCCGAAGGCCCTGAAATGCACTATAGCATCCACACAGAAGTCTGCGTTGACGTGATTAAATGGAAATTGTTTTGTACGAGATGTCCGAATCCGATCTCAAAAATAGGGATTGGAACCAATTTAGGCCTTTTTTTTAAAAAGTGGCCCGGATTCTTTGTTGTCGTTTTCAAAATCAATCGATAATAGATTAATCAATAATACGATTTGTCCTGTGCTGATGTTGACATTTTAGTCAATAGACACATAATAGGAACTGCTAAGTTGGTTTTGTTACGTAAAACGCTAGAACATATGGATTGAGGTCATTAGGCGTCACATCTTTGTCATGGTGCCCGTTGCTAGCTAAACCCCCACAATCTCTCCAACATGTAGTCCGAGTGTTGGCCTCCTCTGGTCGCTACAGTATCAAACAGTGAGAGGCTCCCCCTGGTGGAACAACCAGGTGTTACAGCTGATCTACGATACATTTACTGACATGCATGTAGAGAATACAGGTTTTTAAACCCGGCCGTCTCCATGCTATGTTTCAGACGGAGCTTTACAACAAGTTTCCTGACCACCTACACAGTCTGAATGCAGAAATGCAGTTTTGTTTTTTTTTTTCTTATTGCATTGCAGAGCTGTTTAGTTGTCAAGCATGTACACCGGATTGATTTTAATAAGTTTACTTGAGACTCTGTATCAGCAGATACTAAATATTAGGCGACGTCAATCGGATCGGTGCATCCCTGAAATGAACCTTCGCAAACCAGATTAACTGATGTCGTGGAATTGCCCGTAAACGGCACGCCACTTCTTGGACACTTTGCGTGTAATTTATACGCCTTTTCAGCTTTTGGTGTGTAACTTTTATGCTGTTTAAATAACACATGACATGGTTAAGGTGAAGGTGAGGGTCATGTATTCTGGTAAAAACGTGCATTTTCACGATACCAGAGTGTCTACGAGGTAGCTACGTAGATGCACAGAACGCAATGTGAGCTTGACTTAGAATGGGCTTTAGTACGCGTTTAGTCTCGCTTATCACTAGGACTGGAAGTAGCTCCTTTATAAAAGGGGGCGGAATCCAATTTCCAACTGTTCCAAAGCAGTCCGAATTTCATGTTGTATCGAACAAATGTAGAGCCAGTTTGCGATGACAGAGTTGGCATGCCTAGGTGTTCGCCCTTATCAGCTGACCCCTGCTTTCTCAATTTTGTTTAGAATTTTGTTTTGACATCAACATAT
This sequence comes from Stegastes partitus, assembly GCF_000690725.1. Lineage (NCBI taxonomy): Eukaryota > Metazoa > Chordata > Actinopteri > Pomacentridae > Stegastes > Stegastes partitus. The sequence goes on along the minus strand of NW_007578810.1, from coordinate 205,957 downwards.
TTTCTGACCAGTGATGTCGGGGTAAGGGCCTCTAGTTTGAAAGAACCAGAAGGAGGTATGGTGCCTCCTTGACTCCTTCCTTTGGAGGTTTTGCGGACATACCCAACTGGAAGGAGACTCCTGATAGACCCAGAACTTGCTAGTGGAGCTACATATCTCATCTGGCCTGAGAACGCCTTGAGATGAACCAGGAGGAGCTGGGAAACTAGTCTGGAATGACCTGCTCAGTGATCTGACTGTGTTTGAGTGACAGCAAATGGATGGATGTAAATGTAAAGAACCCAAGGTAGGCGTACATTTAAATTCCCATGGAGGGGGGGACAAAACTGTTTGTTTCTGTTCGACAGCTTTGAAGTTGTTGCGGGACTTTTGGTTGACTTTTCTCTCTTTAAACAAATCTAGGTTAAATACGCTGCCTTCCTCTGCTTTCAGTCTTTGTGCTATATGAGCCTGAATGTCTTTCTCGCATTGATGAAACTGATATCCATCTACTCCTCAGACTCTAGGAAAAGACAGAACCAGAAGATTTGCTAAAATGTCGCATTGTTAGCTCAACACCACGCGCACTCACACACAGAGTTATTTAGACACCGTGTCCATGCAGTTAGACGGTGGTGACCGTCAGCAGGGAGCTGGGACACAACATGTCCTCCTGGTTGTCCAGCCTGGTCCCATGAGTCAGCAGCTCCTCTACCGTCGTCCAGTCATCCAGCAGCTTTCTGTTCCTCAATCGACTCAGCTTCCTCTGACTCAGCTCCAGCACCGTGTGGCACCGCCCCTCTGCAAACGCTCCCACTCCTCTGCTGTCCAGTACGCCTCCATCTCCGATGGAGGGTCCCCCTCCGGCAACGATCGCTCCCCTGCTGATGGCGTCTCGTACGGACACTCCTCTGGCCTGAAGCTGCTGCTGCTGCTGCTGCTGCCTCTGCTCGCGGGCCAGCAAGAAGTGCTCCCTCCTCTCCGTCCGACTCCAGTACCGACCCATCAGCATGTCGGTGTTGGTCTCTTCATCGGTGCTCATCCCACTGCGTTCGTCCGCCAGCTGGGACGCCCTGTCTCTGAGCAGCTGGTTCCTGGAGACCCGTGAGGTTGTGTTGGGTTTAGAGCTCGGAGTAAGTTTCGGCTGCAGACCAGAACTTGGATTGGGGCTTGACATCACGTTCATTGGTCCTGTATTTGCATCCCATCCAGAGGCAGCATTGCCAACGACCGTGTGGCCCTCCAAAGTGCTGTAGAGACCTCGACCTCCTGCACCTCCGTGGGACTGACGGGTGGCCGGTTTGGGCCAGGTGTCGTTGACGTCTCCGGCCTGAGGAGGGTGGATCAGGCTCTGGAGGTGCTGCTGCTCTCGGACTATGCTCCTCTCCAGCTCCTGCTGCCTCTCTCTCTCCATCTCCTCCTGAATCTGTGACTCCCTTTCCCTCTCCAGCTCCTTCTCCTTTTGCATTTGCCTCTTTTGCTCCAGCTCCCTCTCCATCTCTCTGTCCCTTTCTGTCATCATGGGATCAGGCATCAGGCCTCTTTCTTGCGAGTGCCACCAGTCATGGTGAGGGATCTGGCCGTTGGAGTTGTTGTCGTAGCATCGCTCGTGGGGGTTGACGCCTCTGATGTGCCCCAGAGCGGTAGGGTGCTGCTGGGGCGGGAGGGCCATGCCTGCCGGGTGGGACGCCATCACACCTGCCACCAGCTCAGCTTCCTCCGGCAGACCTGGCGGCAGGACGTTATGCGGCGCGACGCCTCCGCAGTGGTGCAGGGTTGCAGCGCAGTAGGAGGGCGAGGCTGGGTGGCTGGCCCGGCGTCGGTACTCCTGCGCAGGAGGGCGATGGTGCAGTGTCCGACTTCGCCTCAGCATCCCCACCGAGTTTGAGCCCTGGTGGTGCTGCTGCTGCTGCTGCATGGGCACCAGCGTCCTCCGGTGGCTGGAGGGGGTGCTGCAGGTGGAGAGGACCGGGCCGGGCATCCGGGACACTCCAGCGTGGGCGTGGGACGGGTTGAAGAGGGCTCCGCTGCTGGAGCTGTGGCGGTTCAGACAGGGCCGGTCGGCCTTGTGGAACTGGACGGACGAAACCCTGAACGTACAAAGAATAGAATCAACAAACGGGACACAGATGTTCAGAAGTCGGGGGAGGTTTCATGAAGGCACATTTCTGTCCCGCAAATGAATTAACTTTAGAATGATGTTTAGCTTACTGCAAAGTTTAATTTGTTACGTATTCTTGGTACACATGACTGTCTGTATCTGGCTATATGTTTGCAGTAATTTACTACATTAGCAGGTCTTTGTGAAATTGTTCCCGAGATGCTGTACTCTAATTACCTGAAGAGTCCTCGGGGTGGGAGGTCCATGACCGGCCCCACGGCCTCCTCCATGCCGAGCTGCAGGCGCTGACACTGGGGCTGCATGGTCAGGGCCTCCGGTATGGCCTCCAGCAGCTCGCGGTGGCTCTTGGGGCAGCTGTCCCGTCGTTCCCGCCTCTCGCAGGCCTCGCCCTGGTGCTGCAGCCGGGCGTTGTACAGCCGCATCCGCTTCTCCAGCAGCCTCTGGAAGTGCCTGAACTCGCCGGTGCTCACACTGTAGAAGCCCGAGTCGCTGAGCTCCGAAGAGATGAAGGACTCGGACGAAGGAGAGCCGCCGCCCCCAAAGCCGCCGCAGCCGCCCGGTGCCAGCGCCCCGTGGGAGTGGCAGTCCTCCAGGCCTCCCTCCTCGGTCTCCAGCCCCGAGAGGTCGCCCTGGTGGATGGAGCCATCGGTCCAGCCCAGACCACTGTCCAGCTCGTGGTGGAGGGGCAGGAACCCCATCGGCTTCTCCAGCATGAAGTCCTCGTCATCGGTCTAAAACACGATGGTCCCAATCGTTTACATCATTACACACCTTCTTTTAGCTGTGATTTTTTTGCAACGATCGACTGTTATTTTACAGACTTCCCCCGTTTTGTCAAATTACAGATACTAGCTAGTAAAATCATAGAAGAAAGGTTTTACATTAGACGTTAGCTTTAAAAGAAAAAAACAACAACTGTAAATAATGTCCACATCAAAAATCTGTTTTCCTACAAATAGTAATTTTTTTACAACATTAAACCATAAAATTACATATTTTTTTTACTATATGTAAATCAGATAATTATTTTACAGATATTTTTTTGTTATTTACAATTTTTATACATTGTAATATTCTACCATTTTAAAATGGTATTTTTACAGTATATATTTTTTAATTTTTAGAATGTGTTCATTGTTGGTTTGGTTGGGTTTGATGACAACAAAAACATGTTGCACATCACCAGACATGAGTTTTGAACAAAAAGATGAAGGTTTGTGTAGTTCAAGGTACCTGACTGTGGCAGGCGTTTGGTTCTTCTAAGTTCGCGTTGCAGCATCCCATCAGGCAGTTCTGCCCCTTCGGTCGTCGACCCGTCAGCTCCAGATCCTGAAGAATTCAGGTTGTGAAGCAAAGAAAATAAGAAACGATGCAAAGCTAATTAAAACTGAAATAAATTGAGTTAGTGTAAGAAAGCACCTACGCGTTCTATGTGTTTATGTGCTCAACAGGCTGAATATAAAGATTTAGGCAGAATGTATGGTTTTAAGCATAACTTCACCTGGTGGCCGATGTCCACGGTGTCCCGTGGGGAGCTGGACAGGTAACTGTAGCGACCTCCATCACAGTGATCTTGTGGCAGAGACAGGTGGCTGTAATAATGTCTGAGACAGATGACAAGAGCACTGAATTTAGACATTTTTTAGAGTTTTTTAGAAACACTGGCAGCAAACAAAATGAAAGTATCATCAATCACAAGATGAAAGTGAAAATCATCATCCTCATCATGTTGTCTTAGTGTATGCACCTGTCTTGGTAGGAGGGGCTAGAGGTGTTAAGCCCCGGCCCCAGCATCGGGAGTGGCAGGTTCAGGTGCTGCAGGTTGAGGGGGAGGGGCTCCCAGGACGCCCTGTCTGCCTCTGTGCCACGCCCCCTCTGGCCCCCTTTGATCTGCAAGGTGATTGGTCGCTGACTGGCCGCCAGGATCCTCAGAGCGTCCCGCTGGCTCAGGTGTGCGAGACTCCGCCCACTCATCTGAGACGGAGAAGAGGTGTGACGTTAGCAAACAGCGGATCGTCTCGTCATTATTACTAGTAGCTGAGTACGAGTACTACTAGCATTCATAGTGTACATGACATGTTATCATCTTCACCAGTTTTTCTTCAGTAATTTTCAAACATGACATCTGTTTGAGTAACGTTCTGTCGACCACAAAGAGACACAAAGTGGCACAAAACAACCACAAAGAAACAGAAATTGACCATTAAACAAAGAGAAACAAAATGGCCACTGAAAGTTACAGAACAACCATAAAGAGACACAAAGTGACCACAAAGAAACAAAAATTGAGCACTAAAAAGATACAAAAGAGACATAAAATGAAGACAAAAAGATACAAAACAACCACAAAAAGTTACAAAACAAATCTGAGAATAGAGCAGGGCTTTCAATTGGACGTAAAACAACCAACAACATGAAACAATCAGGTGTTTAATAAACTTAGACGAAGAGGAACAAGTCTTACAAACAGCTGAAAGCAACAGACTTGACTTCAGCTCCTGTTAATTTATGTTTAGACTTGCATCGTCTTGAAATTGAAATGCTATTCAGTTACCGTCGTGGGTCTCAAAGGTCTCAAACATGAAAAACAAAACCAGTTTTCTTAAGACAAGTTAGAATCAGTTCAACCTCATGTAGTAAAATACCTGGATTCTAGTCAAGTCGAACAAAACCAGACTCTCCACACCAGAGACCGTTGGTTTCTGTTTGACAAGATGCTGCTTTTTATTCGGCGCTGCATAGAACACTAGTTGTGATGTGTTTCAGCTCCAAACGCCACAAACACGGTTGATTTCTCCATGACTGTGTAGATCCTGGTTTTCTTCTTAAGAGGCCGTTTCGGTGTCTGTAGCTTTAAATGCTGCTGAGCTGCTGCTGGCTCCGCCCCCTTCAGGAAGAACACTCCCTCTGGTTGTGTCCGAAATCATCCACTCGCTCCCTACCTCCTATCTGGGGACCACTACGTAGTGAACTATGTAGGGAGCACCTCGGCAAGCTAACATTTTGGACACTACTCAAGCTATTAATTACGTCAAATGCCAGCCACGATTTTTACGATTTTACCTTTCGACAGTATAGCCCGCTATACCGGGCTGCTGTTACGACTCCAGGTATAGCGGCTCCGGTACGTGGCGACTTTCTGTTCCATTCATTTTGATCGTCTGTCGGTGGGAATCCCCGCATGTGAACAAGAGATTCAGTCACGAAATAAATTATGCAAACGAAGTAAAATGACGTCGCTTGACCCCAAAAATCACCAGAAAACGGGATGTTTGCTACCTCGTTTTCGAACGACTTTGGCTGATGTCTCACCAAATAGGAACTGATAAATAATTGCATATATCACTGGTAATTATGACGTTTATCTTTACCTTTTCACACTTGTATTTCCTCTGTATGCACATGACATGAGTAAACTTCCAGACATATTTAACCGTCAACTTGTCTACTTCTGATTGATACCAGATGTGTAACGATGTGACGTCTGCTTAAGGATTTATGAGCGATTAATCAAAACCATATCTGCTCATGAGTTTCAAGCAAAATTACTGAGTGCTGAAGGGGTTTATTGCACAGCCAAGAAACGGGTAAAATAACATTTAACAAAACATAAATGGGAAATTGCTGACATTTTAATGACAAGCTTCCGCGCTCTTGTTCATCTAGTTTCCTTTTGTGCAATGCATGATGGTCCATAATGCTCTAGCCTCGTGACCATCAGCTGTACGCTACTGTTCACGGTGCATTGTGGGATATTTTGGGTGCACTATACAGGGTGGAACAGCTGTAACCTACATAGATCACTATGTTGGGTATAGGGGGTGATTTCGGAAACAGGACTTTATATCTTTTAATAGCCAACTCATGGTTTCGGTGTCGATGCAGATGAAGCTCTGTTTAGTCTGCAGTATGTTGGTCTGCTACGCAACCGGCTGAACTTAGTTTTATATGGAACACAGATTACGCTGTACCACTGTATCTGTGATTGTTCCTGAGATGTGTGGGTCACTAAAACTTCTGGAGAACTTAGGATTTCCTATTGTGTTTGGGCTCCGTTCACGAAAAGTCTTGTCATTCCTAAACTTTTAATGATAAGAACGCAGATGCAGAAAGCGTGACTTTGCCATAACTTTCCCTCTGAGGATCATTTCACGTGGAAATATCTGTGAATTCTCCGCCCAGACGTTGTTTTTTTCTTTTTTTAAAATCCTGTGTTTTGTGAGTTTGTCGGACGATGTTATAAAATCCATGTTTTAGTGGCAGAGAAGCAGCAGCTCGGAAACCAAGTGACTGCTGGCTAACATGTCGTCTGAATGGGTTTCAGTGTTCGTTCTGCAGAAACAGAAAAATCTATAAATCAAAACAACTCTATTGGGATTTCAGCTGATATTAAAATACAGTTTATGTGAGCACAGAGAGCAGGAGAGAAGTTACTAGATAGAAACAGCAGCAACACACCCCGTCCTCATTTACTGGTTTAAATTAAAGTGATTGGAGCAGACCACCAAAGCTAACGTTAGCCACATTCACTGCACAACATGCTAACACTCAGGATTCCCCTATTCTTGTGGGGACATCACCATCGCTAACAACAGTAATCCGCTGGGTGTTCAGTTCATCAGATGCTGGCAGCGCATTAAGACTCTCGTGTTCACTCTAACAGCAGAACATCTGGTGAGTTTTGCTCCGACATTTTAGAGGTCAGCAGAAGCAGCTGTAGAGAGTAAATAAACCTGGTGAGGCAGCTGCTCATCCTGATTGGTTGACCTGAAAGCAGCGAGGGGGCGGGGCTATGCTGGATCCTCAGTTTCTACATAGAAACTGGATAAAAGCCTTACTGACTTTTAAAGCTGGGAGGCTTTTTTAGTTGAGCTTGAGTTCATCCAATGACAAGAACATGTAGAGTTTTGGAAGTCCAAGCAGCTAACAGTGAGAACATCTGAGCTCCTGCTGCAGGATTCTATTTTCCTCTCTCATGAAAACTTTATGGAGGCTTGAATCGCTGCCCGTGCATCGTGGGAAAAAAACACCATCCGTCGACACTGAATTCTAGTTGCTGCCATTTTAACAACACCTTTTTTTTTTTTTTCGTTTTACACACCACACACTGGAAACAGCTGGTCCATGTTACGCAAACTCTGGGTTTCACACGACGCGACACGCAGACGGTCGACTTGTGCCGATTTAAATCCAACGTGAAAAATGTGGACACGGTGTTCCTGGTCGCACTAAAGGGTTAACACCTACGAGCAACGCACACATGCACGCACGCACACACACACATGCACACACACACACACACACAGCAGCTCAAGCAGCCTTCGAATTAGATGCACGGACAGTATTGTTAACTCCAGCACATCATCATCATCATCATCAGCATCATCTTCATCACAACCATGAGTCACCCTCTGCTACATCCAGCCGCGCTCACGCAGCAGGAGCCGAGCAGCACAAAATGGCACCTGAGCGTTTGTGCAGAACAGCAGAGCGAGGAGATGGAGATGACGAACATCAGCCACGTTCTGGTGCACACAGAGCAAATAAATAAATAAAAACCTCGACGCCTCTGCAAGAACCAGAGATTAAAACCTGGATTCAGATTCAGGAGGAACCCACGATGATGCCCCCTCCCCTCCTTTTTTTTTTTTTCTTTTAGCATCTCCATCAACATCTTCACACATAACACACAAGCAGCATCTCCCGGGTTCTCACCGTTTGGTCGCCCATCCACGGTCCGGAGAGCCAGCAGCCCATCGTCACGGCAACAGAGGACAGCTGCCCGGGATGCTGTGAAAATCAACGACGCTGCTGCTTCCTTCAGCAGATCTCCTCCTCCTCCTCCTCCTCCTCCTCACAGCCTCTCTCCTCTCTGAAGCCTTTCACTATCACTCTCTCCTCAGCATCCGTCCTCCTCCTCCTCCTCCTCGTGAATCCTTCTTTCTTTCTTTCTTTCTATCTTTCTTGCGTTTTCTGTCCGATCCTTCTGTTTCTACCCTCGACCCTCCCCTTCCTCCACAGCTCCAGGTTTCAGCATCCTGCACACACAACACACACTCTCACACACACACACACTTGCATGCAGCGCTGCAAACAGGAGAAGATGCGCAGGCTGACACGGTGGGATGGAGAAGGGAAACACGCAGACACACAGCCAGGACGCCGCCTGATTGGCCGCCTTTCAGGGCTCCTCGGCCAATCAGACGCGGCGTTGTCCCCGCGGACGTCTTCCTCTGTGGCTGAAGCTTCTGCTGCAGCAGCCGAGGAAACACACCATCCATCTTCTAGCTGCTCAGCCAGGATCCCCCGGCAGGTGCATGCTGGGAGATGTAGTGCATCCGGGCGTACACTGGATTTTAAAAAAAAGAGGACATTTATAACAGTTTTTAACTAATAAATCACAGACGTTAATTAATTAAATCACAAAAAAATGTGAATTCAAACATTAACCCGAAATAACAAAACGGCAAAACTACAAGTAAAATCCACCTTTAAAAGAAAAACAGTATTTGTATCTGTATTTTTATAAATAGTATTTTCATCTCATGCAGTGTTAGACCACATACAGACGACTATATTTAAATCAGATAAAACATCATTATGTGACAGATATTTACCTGCAGTTGAAAGAAATACGTATCATGAGGATTGAATAGAATAAATGCAAATTTGTATATTTGTTTATAACACATACTACCCAATAAAACAAGCACTGCAAATGAACTTTAAAAAACAAAAAAACATATATTATTATAGAATTATTCCCCTTTTTTTAAAACAGATTTTTAAAGAATTTTTGAAATATACAAAAATATTCATAAAATGGACATTTAATTTTAGCCGTCTACTCTAATATAAAATAGGTAGTTTCCCTTTTTGCACTTTCCCCCCAAAAAAGTATAATTTTAAAGAGTTTTTCCCTCTTTTTTTTTTTTTACAGATTTTTTCCAGAATTTTTGAAATACACAAAAATATCAATAAAATAAACATTTAATTCTAGCCATCTATTCAAATATTATAAATAGGCAGTTTAATTGATTTCACACATGTAAACATAAAAAAAAGTTAAAGATTGCGCATGATTTAAAAAAAAATAAAATTTATTTTTTTATTAAAATAAAAAAGAACTAAGAGTGGAAGTATCATGTAATTTTATTAGATGTTTATTTTCTCTTATGTTATTTTTTTTTTTGTCCCTCTAGCTGCTGGAATATTAACATTTTTTTTGTCCATCTTTATTTTTACAGGTATGTACTTCTCAGGAGATTTAACTCGTGAGTTGCAGACTCTGAACCCGGTGACTCCCAGAAGGCTTCAACCTGTCAATAAAACATCCCGGCGCCGGGAGCGTCCTCCGCTGAGGTACCGAGTGGAGCTCAGGCTCTGATTGGCCGACGGCGTCTCCCGGGAGGAAAAAAAAGAAAATCTGCACAGAGTCAGAAAACATCCACCATCCTGCCGCTCTCTGCAGTAAAACACACACACACATGTACGTCGGCTTCATCTCGTCTGATTCATTCCCGCTGACCCTGCTCTGACTGCTCGGTCGTTATGGCAACCGGCTGGCCTGCCAAATATGTGCTGCTTTGTTAATTCCTGAGAGCTGAAAGTGTGCAAGAGGAGAGCTGCAAACTGGTTTCACTGGTGGTGCAGATGTTGGTGAGGAGGAGGAGGATGCTGCTGCTGCTGAGGATGATGATGATGATGATGATGATGACGGGTGCATCTGGATGCCTGTCGCTGCCATTTCTGCGCTGAAGTACGGAGGCGGAGAGCGAGAGCGAGCGAGCATGTGTCAGAGTCGGCCTCAGCTGCGACACACAGACCTGTCTGTGGCTAAAAATGGAAAACACACTTGCTGTTGCTGAGAAGCCACAAGAAGCTACTACAGGAGGAGGCTGTCCACGCAGGGATCCACACGAGCATCCTGCGGCCCTTCAACACGGCGGAAACAGATCATGCACCGACACAGCTGGGTTTCATTTAAGGTTCCTGATTTCTGTAAATGAATTTCCACACGAGAAGGTTCACAGCTTCTGTCCAAAACCCAGAAAAGAGAGCAGAAGCGCTGATAAAATCCTCGTCTTGGTCTTAAATCTTCAGACTTGAAGGTCTGAAGGCGCACTTGGTCTCGTGTCGCAGAAGCAAAGTAAAGTCAGTGCCTCCTGGTTTCGTCAAACTGTTGCCCCTTAACGAACCAAGACCGAGACTGGTTTGGTCCCTCAAGACACAACATGAGGCCTCGTCTCACTTTGGCCTCAAACAAGAGCAAGAGGATCGACAAACCTTCACACAATAGAGAAACACTAATATATGGTTAATATGTGAAGGATGGAGAAGAATGACGTGTCAGCAGTAGAATCCACCAGAACCAAAAGGTTAGATTAGAAAACAAAATGAAGCCTTACAGAGAAACCAAGGCTTAAATTTCATAGAATTCAGTCCCACTAATCTCTGATTAATTCCTAATTTCACGTTAGTAAACTGTAAAATAAATAAATAAATAAATAGAAATATTAATATAAAAGTTTTTAAGTTATTCCCATATTTTTGAAATATGCAAAAATAAATTCAAAAAAATTCAAAAATAGACTTAATTTACATGTCTATTAAATTGTTCAAATACATTTGCAAATTTATCATAATGTTTCCTTTTTATTTCATAGATGAAACCATTAAATTCAGCTTTAACAGCCTAAATAAATTTCTAAAATTAGATATAATCAGTGAAAAATAACAGAATAAGAAGTAGTTTTCCACTGATTTGTCTGTTCAATAAGGGATCTTGTATCTTGTAAAATCTTCACACGACAGAACGCGGTTAATATGAGGTAGAAAATAAAATGTCGTCAAATATAGTAAAACCAAAAAATTAGATAAGAACATTAATAGAAAAACAAACTAAAGTTTCCCAGAGAAACAAGGCACAACACCACTGCTAGAATCCTGCAGTTAAGAAAAGGCCTTAAAGTGAGTCTTAGGAACAGATTTTAAAGAGAACACTGAGTTTGTCCTCCTGAGATCTTGATCTTGCTCGAGGATCTGAGGCTGTTTAAGGTCGAGGGAGTCGGCAAGTCACGAATAAGAGTTTTAAAAACAAGTGATCAGCGTGTGGTCGCTGCGTGGAAGAAGCATTTTGAATTAACTGCAGTGGGGTCTGGATATAAAAGCACGAGTGACCTTTTCTGAGTCTGCAGCGGAGAGGAATGATCCGATCTGGGTGAGCCGCCTCAGGTGGGCACAACGAGGCTGCACCGGTTGGGTCACCTGAGCAGCAAAAGTCAAGCCGGAGTCGGAAAACATCAGCTGCGTTGTGGGCGTCTTTACTCTATGAGGAACCAGACCAGTGGAGAGGCTGCGAAGTCTGCAAGAGCTGGCAGGGAACGTTAATCAATATTCAGATGATGATTCCATGATAGCAAATGACAAACGCTCTCAAAACAACATTCCAAAAATGTTCTCCAGATGTTATTGAGGCCTCAGATGAGAGAACGTTTCTGTAATGTCATATATTAAAGGTGAAATATTTTTCTTTTTTGAAGAAGAAGAAGAAAGACATCATCAAACGTTCTTCTATGAGATCTGTGTCACTTCACTGTCTTATAATAGCTTTGATTTGGTCCACTTGCCTTTTATTTCACTTCCAGTACTTGCTTTTTTTAAATATTTTATCCTTCATTGTATATTCTACTTTGTTTCCTGCTTTGAAACCTGCTCCGTAATCAAACAGATCCTGGTTGTGGCTCTTATTTGTATATTTCAGTTTCATTTTCTCTTTTCGCGTACACTTCGTACTTCGCACTTCGCACTTCATAAACTATTTTGTCTTGACGCGGCACCCGTACGCGACCCAGTTCAGCGGATGGGCGACTCTGATTGGTCCGGGAGTCGGAGCTGCGCAGTGATTGGCCAAGCTGTCAGTGCAGCGCTGTGATTGGTCAGATTGTCAGCGGCACCGGAGCGGGCAGAGTAAGACTTTTGCCCTTTCGACCACTTCAATTCAGTTCAGTTTGTCCGCTTTTTAGCCGTTTAGCAGCTTATTTTTCCAGTTAATTTCGCACCGACGCAGCGTGTGAAGGAGCGCCGTTACCACACACGTCTAACGTCATTTATAAATGAAGTGTTACGAGATTTTTAACTGCTGTTTTGAGGGAGGTAGCTTTGTTAGCTTAGCAGGCTAACTCCCCATTGGAATCGCAGCTGGTTAGCGCTAGCTTAGCTAACAGCCACTAACAGGAGTGACTGCAGCGGCTCAGGAGACACCAGGTAACAGAAAAAAACAAATAAACAAACAAAAATAACAGAGGAACCTCAATTATCAGGTGCTACATGAGTTTTTAAACACACGGTTCAGCAGTACCGGTTAGCACTGAGCTGGACCACACCACTGTTTAGCCCACGTTTAGCTCATAAAGTGCAGATTTTACTCTCTTGCATCTAATTAATAATCAGCTGCAAGTTGTTTTACTGGCTTTTAGTGCTGCCAGAGTTCTGACTGTGATAGGATACCTGCCAAACAAACCAGTACAGAAACAACACCACAGCAAAAACCTTAAAGATCAGGGAAAGTGATGGAATAATTAATGACATTTGCTTACAGAGACGTTTGCAATGCTGTTAAGTTACAGAAAAGGCTCAATTAAACCGTTATCACTGCCTTTAAATACCTTGTGGGATCCCCATTAGTACCAAAATCCTGACTTTAAACAGGCTTCATTCATGCAAATTGCTGATTATTTAAAATAACTTCCTCTCTTTTGATTCTCACTTTCATTTTGTGAAGTCAGCTCTAAATATCCAGTGGTTCTGTTCAACTTGTCTGCACTTTAATTCACTTTTTCAAAATCAAATTGCCATCTTTATCTCTTGATTGTTTGCATTTCTATTCTTGTCTTCCCCGTTGTTGTAGTCGATAAGATTGAATTGTTCTATGACGTTTGTGTGCACGTAATTCAAATAGTCTGTTCTGTAAAACTTCATCTCTGTGCGATGTAAGATGCTGCAGAAATACACCTGCTTGCTTGGATTTTAGTTCAGCATTCTGCAGTCTTTTAAACATTGTTGGAGATGAAAGTCATTTGCACCTCTGACGAATAAATTTGAAGCCAGTTATTACACAGTTTGTAGTCTGACAGTCTTGATAACTGTGTGCATAATGAAACACCAACAACAGTGCAAACCAACAGTTGTCTGGAGGTCAAAGCTCTGACGTAGATTGTCTCTTTCCTCTCCCAGCATGAACTGTCCCCCCACGAAGCGCCTCCGAGGCCTGAACCAGGGCGTGGTGACCGCGGCGGCCTTCGACGACCCTTTTGGAGACGACGAAGGCTTCACTCAGGATGACTTGGATGAAATCGACATCATCGCCTCGCAGGCCATCACCTCAGCTGCCGCGGGGGCCGGGACGGCGTCTAAACCCGGAACCAAACAGGCGGAGGCGGCCCGCGGGTCGACCCGGGCGTTTTCCGCGGGGCGGAGCAAACCTCTGAGCGGGACCAGTCAGAGCAGAGAGAACTCTGTCGGTTTCAACAGAGGAAACGCTGGGACACCGAGCAGGGAACCTCTGGGTGAGTTCAGGACAGAACTGAACAGAACTCTGAAATATGCTCGTATGTAAACAAATCTGGTTTATTCAGAGATTTAGTCCCACTGACCACCTGCATCCTCATATGATTCAGTCCCTCTGACAATGTTCCAAAACAGGAATCTGCTGATTTTCATCTCTCCAGGTTGACATTTTTAACTTGATTTGAATGAAAATAGAACGTAAGCCATTACATCTTTGATAGCAGATGTAAACTTTGGTTCAGTCTCTAAATATGTTTCATGGTCATCACGTGTGAACATTCTTCATACGTGAGGTGATGTTTAGAGGTAACAGTTGAGACGTGGACGACATAGATCGGTAGATGTTGAGAGAGTACAGGCAGGATCTGACAGGAAATTTGCTGAACACTGAGTTTGTGAATCACAGTGAATGTACGTCCTGTCAGTTGGGGAACTCTGACTGTGTTAAAACCTTTGCAGCGTTCTTGAACAAGCAGACGACAGAATGAAAGTCAAACAGCGCAGTCGGTGCTGCTTTTGTGTTGACGAAGCTCCGCCATCTTGTGTGTTCAGGTACCAGGCAGCAGCAGTTCGGGTCGGACCGAGACGACTCCTACCGTCTCCTGGAGGCTCAGCATGCGGAGCTGAAGAGGAAGGTGAGACCCGCTGTATAAAAATACAAGCATCGCCGGTACACGTTTGAGAAGGCAGCTCAGCCAATCATAGTGACAAAACTTTAAATTTAGCAGTGCTTTATTAAAGTATTATACATACAGCGTTGTTAATCAATGTCTTATTCTATGCTGACAGGATCATATAGAATATTTTCTGTGTCAAATCATTCCAGCTTCAGCTGTATAATATCAACACTACATGAAAGAACAGTTTCTGTCTGATAAATGGTTGGACGTGGTCAGGTTTAGATGAGCGTGTCTTGTGTGTTATCAGCTGAAGGAGGTGGAGGAGGAGATCCTGTTGAAGAGCGGCGAGATCCGGGTCCTGAGAGACTCTCTGAGAGCAGCTCAGCAGGAGAAGGAGGCTCAGAGGCAGAACCAGATGCTGCTGGACGCCGAGAAGCTGAAGGAGCAGAGCGACAGGGAGAAGGAGCTCAACAAGAAGGTGAGGAGCTAAAAACACATGTGCGCAGATGCAGTACGAAGGGCTGCTCGAGTTATCGTTCCAGCATCGACGGATCTACAAGAGAAGTCTGTTTGAGGCCTCGTCCACACGTAGCAGGGTTTTTATAAAACCGAATATCCTCCCCTCTACACACCACCTTGTTTTAAGTTACTTTTAATTTTCTGTGAAGACGTGTTCCTGTACAAAACCACTGTAATCATTCTAGATTGATTAATTCTTCATAAAACAGTTAATCTGGTGAAAAATGCTGTATTTTTTCACATCGCAGATAAACGAAATGTCGTTTTATTCCCCCTAACAGTGCGTTTGATCCTCAGATTGACTCGTTTTCTGTGCTCAGGTTCAGTCTCTGCAGTCGGAGCTGCAGTTTAAAGAAGCGGAGATCAATGAGATGAAGACCAAACTGCACAGTTCAGACAGAAACAAGGCCGCGTCCTCGCCGCTGCCCAGGAACAGGTCAGTCGCCCTCAGCATCACAGACGCCAGATTTAACTGTTCAGATAAATGTTTTATGTAAATTATCTTTATCTGTTCAGTGGTTGATTTATATTGTGATAAGCGGAAAGCCTATGGGTCAGTCAGACATGTTGAGTATTTTGTGTTGTTGACCATTTAGTTGTGCTTCTGTTTATCTGTTTTCTCAATCAGTTAAATGCTTTACTTGGTGTTTACAGACTCCTATTTGACGCCGTGCAGCGTTGAACAACCCCTGATCGTCATCTTCCATCTCTAATTATTAAACTCTTCTTTCTTTCTCTGTGCTCGCAGCCCTAAAGTACTGACGAATCTCGGGACCGGCAGCAGCTCGTCTTCACCGATAGGAAACGGTTTCATCACCAAGGAGATGTTTGGGGCCCAGATAACGTCCAGAACCACACCGGTGAAGACCCGGAGAGACGGTGGGTCTGATGATGATGGTGCTTAAACCTGTTTACGAGGTTTAAATCTCTGCTCACAGTTAAAGTCTTTATGTTGCAGCGGACAGAACGGTGTCCAGCAGCAGATCCATCGACAGACAGGAAGCGACTCGTCCAGACCCCTTCGTGTCCGTCGTAGCTGCTCATCGACAGCAGAAAGGTCGGTCTTTTCAGAACCGCTACACGAGTGCCCCTGGTGTACATCTGGTCCTGATTATGAGGAAGGATCAAAAGGTTCAGATCGTTGTTTAGTAGTTTCCTCGTGTGTTAAAGTTAAACTCTGTCTTGACAGTCTTGACCCTGGGGATGAAATCACAGAGCACAGCCGCGTTAATGTTGAAGAATAAAGCAAATCTGTCAAAACGTGACCCAAAATTTGTTCAGAATGACACAGAATCCGTCCAAAATGACTGGAAACGTCTGTAAAATTACTCAAACTTTGTCAAACTCAGAATTTGTCCAGAATAACAAAAAGTTGTCCAAAATAACAAAAACAACTTTTTCCAGAATCAAAAAAAAAATGCCAAAAATGGCTTGAAACTTCCAGAAGATTACTAAAACTTGTTCAAAGTGACTAAACATTTGTCCATATTGACTCAATATTTGCCCCCAAAACAAAAAACCATATACAAAATGTGTCCAAAATGACAGATCTCCAGACAGCATCAACAATTGCCTAAAAGGACTTAAAATGACTCAGAATTTATGCAGAATAACAAAAGAAATAGTCCAAAACGACCAACAAACCGCGTCCATAATGACTCCAACTTTGTCCAGAATGTCTAAATGTAACGAAAATGACTCGAAACTGTTAGAAAATTATTTAAACTTGTTCAAAATGACGAAACATTTGTCCAAATTGACTGAATATTTGCTCCAAAAACCAAAATAAAAATGTCCAGGAAGCATCAACAGTTAAGAGTTTATAGCAAAAAAAAGTGTCTGAAATGATTTGATATTGACAAAAAACGTGTCCAAAATTATGATCATCTCGACAATGACTTGTAGTTATACAAAATGATTAAAAAATTGTAAACAAAACTAAACAAAAACCTCTAAAAAACTTTGTGTTTTTTTTTTTTGTTTGTTTGTTTTTGGATTTTAGAGGGTAAATGGAGTAAAAATGGACAAACCTCTGATTTAATAAGCAGCACCTCTACTAGCCTTTATTAATTATATAATAATTAAACCTCACTGGACTGGTTCTCGTCTCCTGTCTGTAGAACTTCCCTGATGTCACTTGAATTTCATTATGATTATGTAAATATGTTTTATGATGTTTGTAATAACCTGTGTGTGTGTTCCCGTGATGTCCTCCAGGTGGCGTCCTGCTGGGGTTGTTACTGCAGCAGCCTCTGTCTCCCAGCAGCCTCGGCCTCTCACACCTGCTGTCCGTGGCCGAAACACACCTGACGTCCAGGTAAATGCCTGTAACCATGACGACACTGTGACAGCGACGCAGCGAAACAGGATTCCCAGTTTGCTCATATCGGACTCATTTATTTTTTATTTTTTTAAACAAACTCTGAATTGTTGTCACATAACCGTCGCTCACAGCCGAGTCACCGACGGCTTCACGGTTTCATCAAGGAGAACAGAATTTTTTGTTTTTTTTAGGATTTAGTTCGAGCAAACGGTTTATCTGTGGTAACTTTTTAAAGCCACGCATGCAGAATGAAGTGATTTTCATGAAGTATCACGACGTTAAAGCTCAGATTTGGTGTTCAAGCTTCAAATCTCTGGAAAATTCTCCCCGCTGTGCAGCTTCTGGCTCCGATAAACGGCCTAATATTCATGAACGTGTCTTTCAAATCCCCCCCCGGCAGGTTTTGAGGATCACAGAATTAACGCGACCAGCCGTCACCACGTTGTGACGCCAAATCTGCACATTTTCAGTAAAACTTTAGAAACTGACTCATAAATAAATAAATAATGTCTTTGTTGGACCGACTGTCGTGCGTTCAGTCGGCTGTCTGCAGGTTTTCTGCTCCAGTCTGGTCCTGCAGCCGCTGGAGGTGGAGGCGGAGCTCCCACGGCGGCTCTGAGTCCAGTCCAGAGTCTAGCTGTGACTGGACTCAACATGCTGAGTCAGAACCAACCGGCCGACGGCACAAACAGGTAAAGTCTGACCGACCTGTTGGAGCAGCTGCTAGAACTCAAACCATCACGTGGACAGCAGAGTCCTCTGGTGGCCGAATGATGGTACTGCAGCAACAACACAGTTAACGTTCAGTAAATCATAAAACAGGAGAAAAATTAAACTTGGATTTATTTTGTTTTTTATTTAACAAGGATAGAAAATTACAGTCAAAAGTTCCACAGGTGTTTTTTTTTACATACTTTTTTTTTTGCTTTTTACAGATTCTGGTTAGTGCAGATGTTTGAGTTTTTAATGAGACATGAAAGAAAACAATTTAAATTAAATATAACATTTGGGGACGTTTCAAGTAGTTGAAGAACTGTCAAGAGTTAAAAATCCAGCAATTGTTTCTGCTTTTACAATTTTTGGGCTGATAAATGGTGTCATTTTGCAGTTTTTTTTGCTTATTAGTTTATTTTCCCATCATTTCTGACCTTCATAATGTCATAAAAGTGAAAATATTGCCCACCACTGTGTCCTTTAAGGGTCTCTAACTGAAAGTATTATACAATAAGAAGGTAACGGCTTCAATAAATACACCAAAATTATTGTAGATTTTAAAAAACGATTCTGAAAAGGTTTTGAGGTAAGTTTTCATGTTTGATTGATTTTATATGTTGTGACTTGAATGTATTTTGTGGTTTGTGAGTTTTCTATGTTCATATTCTTCTGTAATCAATCCATTTATAACTAAACAGCTGAATGAAGCAGATCTACAAGTCTCCATACACTAAGATTACTGTACCTTCAAACTGCTTGGGAAAGCCCTGCTGATGATGTCATGGCTTTGGAAGCTTCTGATTGGTTCATTGACAACATCTGAGTTAATTGATGGTATTTACATCAACCGTTTGTGTGATTGTTTTAATTTATGTGAGCACAGAATATTAAATATATATATATATATGTGTGTGCAGGTCCAGGTGTCCCGGAGCCGTCCTCCTCCTCCCTCTGCTGGACCTCCACCTGTCTCGGCTTCGTCAGGTTCTGGACTCGCTCCGCTCCACCTCAGCCGGCAGCAGCAGCAGCAGCGGTCGGTCCGACTCCGCAGCCTCCGGCTCTGGCGGTCCGGGGAGGCCGGAGGACGCGGGTCTGACTGGGTTCAGTGTGGAGGACGCTGGTTTGGCTGCTGTGAGGCTCCTCGGCCTCCTGCTGGTTCACAGCGACGAGGTGAGGACATAATAAGTGTGTTCTGCATCATTTAACAGTTTTCAGAGTATATAAAACATAAATCAGTAGTTTTCTCTGGAGGTGTCACGTTCTGTCTGTGGTTCTTATTGCACATAAAGCTGATGTTGCACTCCTCCTTATTGGTGTGCCGTCCATTGCTGTATTTATCTTTTTTTATTTTCATTTATATGCATTTTTTTCCCCTATTTTGTATGTAGAATTCACATTGTTTGGCATTTGTGGTGAATTGTAAAGAAAGAATTTCATAGTACGGGTCCATTCTCTACATATGAGGTGTGTCAGAAAACCTCCAGGACTGGTGTCACTAAAGATGTATTTTGAATCCAAACTACCAGTTTTCCTCTTCCAAGTAATCCTCCTGGAGTCTAACACACTTCCTCAGCCTTCTCTGCTTTCACGCCACCATGCATGAAACGCCGTGGATCCTCCTCAGCTCTGTCGTCACAGCCGTCTTGATGTCGTCTTCAAAGCGGGTCCCCTTGATGACTCCCTTGAGCTTGGGGAAGAGGAAACAACCCCACGGAGCCAGGTGGGGTGAGTAGGGAGGTTACTCCAGCACGGAGATGTTCTTCTCAACCAGGAGCTGTGGGATGCTCAGGGCAACGTGAGCACGTTGTCATGGTGAAGCAGCCACCACTGGTCCTGCCACAACTCTCACCTCTTCTCTGAACGAAGCAAACGGATCTCTCTGTAGATGTGCTAGTTGATCGTCTGAAGGGTTTGAAACATATCTTTTGTGACACCAGTCCTGGAGGTTTTCTGACACACCTCGTATGACAATAAACACTTTGAATCTTAAAGACTGTGAAGAACCTGCAGAGCTGAACTTTGTTGGTGTGTCCTTCAGGTGGTGGAAGCTGTGCTGTCGAAGGAGAATCAGAACAGACGGACAGACGACCAGGTACAGACTCTACTTGACTGTTTACTTTAGTTCCATTAAGGACCATCAGGAAGTTGAACATCTGATCATTAATTTCATTTTTTACAGTTTCTGGCTGTTTTTTTTTTCTTATTATTAATCTATTTTTCCATCGTTTCTGAGCTTAATAACTTCATAAAAGTGAGATTTCATCCTACCACTGTGTACTTTGAGGGTCTGTAGCTCTGAAAATGTTCACAGTATGAAGGTTTTGGGGTTCAGAGTTATTAAGCATTAATAAATGTCCTTCTTCTTCTCCACTACAGCAGAGAATATCGATCCTAATATGAAAGTGACTTTGGAGCGAAAATCTCCTGATATTCTTGGTCATACATTGTTTACATCCTCTTAAAGAGAAACGTGATTTCCTCGTCCCTCCTTCTGGTTTCAGACCGACCGCCCGGCTGCGAGTCTCTGCTCCCAGAATGCTTTGCTGCAGTCGCTGCTGCGGTTGTGCGACGCGGGACTCGGCGCCGGTGGCTCGCAGCGGCAGCAGCTCAACGGCAACGCCATGAAGACGCTGTGTGTGCTGATCGAGAGGACGCCGCGCGCACATGTCGACAGGTACGCACACACACACACCGACAGGTACGCACACACACCAGGTTTCAGAGGGAGTGTTAGTGATTTACAAATTCATTCAACCTTTATTTAAACTCACAGTGCGCTGAGGTACAAAAGCGTCATTTACAGTGTGGCTGGATAAGAAAGAGAAGAACAAATAAGACACTCAGAAAACAACCTACAATAAAAGTTAAGTTACTACAACGCAGTTTGAAATTTAATTTATCGCATCAAAGAAATAAACTTTTTGTTGTAAAAGTCAACTTCTCATTGATCCAAACGTCCTCGTGTTTATACTTCAAACGGATCCACATTTAAAAGATTTGATTTGTGACCACAGATTGTTTTGAAAATTAGAAATTTGTCTTTTAAAATAATAATTTAAAAAAAAGCTTCATGAATGATGAATACTTTATTAAACATTAATATTGAGCTTAAACATTTTAAATCCTTCTTCTGGTTCAAGACATCAATCAAAGAAGGAGCATTTCACTCCCTGAAAACATTATTTTGGGTAAATTTTCATTTCAGTTCATATTTGCTATTTTAATTCTCACCTGTTTCCAAACCTGAAAGTTAAAGAAACTGTGAGTAAGTCAACAGATGAAGTCCACAGACGTGATTCGAGCTGCAGGCAGCAGTGAAGGCGACACGAAACCCTCTGAAGCCTCTAATTACACTGCAGAGTGTGCAGGATGACACACACACAGATACAGATATGATGCAACCCTCAGCTGTGTGTATCAGCATGTGTGTGTGTCGGTGACTCAGCGGTTGTGTAACGTCTGACTGTAAACTACCTGCAGTGATTTACTGTCACCACGGTGACGCTGCCGAGACAGAAATAGCCGGAACGAGCCTGAGAGTCCACGGAGACCAGCTGGGGACGTTTCTGGAAGTAAACAACTGATTTAAAAGAACATAATGAGATAAAGTAAATATTTATGACAGTCGTATTCTGGCAAAGTTCTACAGAGAAAGTTCTAGCAGAGCATCCACAATGGGACTCTTTGTGTTTCAGCTTTAAAGTTTTGTTTTCCTGTAATGTATCCGCCTCAAAACAAACATCCAGACCGATGACAAGCTTCCCTTTAGAGGCCAAAGTGGTTCCTCAAAAGGAGAAACTGAGCTAAAAGTTCTGCACAGTGTTTGTTTTTTCCCACAGAGATGACTAAGCTGTTGTTTTTGGGTTTGTTTCACGGTGTTGCCTTCCTGCTGATATGAAGCTGCTCACACCTGAGCTGTGTTTCCCCCTCAGGTTGCTGTGTGTGCTGCCGGTGGTTTCTCTCAGCGTCTCAGCGGACAGCCGGCTGCAGACGGTCTCAGAGTGTTTGTCCGTGCTGACGTCGATGTCCGACCACCAGGCGCTGGCCGAGCAGCTCTGCTCTCAGCACGGTGAGGCTGCAGCTGCACTGACTTCAATTCATCTGTGATTAAGGATCTCTGCGATTGATATCGAGCCCAAACATCAGCCTTATCTTTTATTTATGTTCACGAGGGTTATGCAACACCTGCACAGCTTTCCCAACTGATAATCAGATTGAATAATCAGTGACGGGAATTAACAGCTGACAGTTGATATTTCTAAAAACAGGAACGTAACACAAGCTGCTCTAACAGTTTGAGCTACAGTCTCAGAACTCTACTGCTCACTTTGAATTCTTTGGTTGGAACCTTTAAACATCCCAGAAGTCTCAGGCTAGTAACCGTTAGCAGGAATTAGCTAAGTTTGTTCCAGAGTGGCTCAGTGGACGGTGCTGTTTGAGTCAGTAGCAGGAATTAGCAAAGTTTATCTCATCATGACAGAGTGACTCTAGTTACCTGGTGCTGCAGCTGAGATGCGCGTAAAGAATTCAGTTTTTTTGGAGCTTGTGGAGCCACGGTTCACCCTCCACACTACAGTTCATGTCAAGTATATTCAGTGCTTAACAAATTTAATAAACAACACCTGTCCGATCTGTTAAGCACGATATGTGTCGACCATCCAGCATCATGAGGCGCTTTAACTCAGCGCTCCACGTTTTACCGTTTTGAACAGGAATGAGGAATTTCAAACCTGAATTCGCCTTTTTATAATTGGTAATAATAACTGAGTAGATTTATATAGCACATACACTGTCATTTATTCATTCACACACATTCATTCGGGTGGTGGTAGCCACAGCCGACAGAGGCGTGGCTGCCATTCTGCCCCTCAAACCACCACCTCAAACAATCCATTCATACGTATTCACACCAGTGGGTGTGAATACCACAGTGGGTGAAGTGTCTTACCCAAGGACCCAACGACTATGACACAGGTTAGAGGGCGGAATCGAACCACCAACCTACCGATCATTAACCGAGCCGCTCTAAAGCTCCACCACCTGAGCCACAGCCGCCCTTTTCATACCCAAATCTGAGCCAGAAATGAATCAAACCTAACATTCAAGCACTGAAACTCATTTATCTGTTCAGGAATGTAAGTAAATAATCAAGAAATATTAATGTGCTTTACTGTTTTTTTCTGTTTTTTGGTAAAACAATACATTTAAAAATTCATGACTAACAATAATAATTATATTTTAGCATTAAAAACATCATTTGGGTTAAAGAGCTTCTACATACTGGTGTATTAACCATCACAGAAACACAAGAAATGATTCTGTTAACTACCAATGCTGTTAATTTAGGCCATAAACCTGACTCTGGGTGGTGGTCTGTACATAGGACATGGGACGTCCGTGTCTCTAATTTAGAATTTACAGTTTCATTTAGACGCTTTTAACCAAAACAACATACATCTGAGAGCAGATCACATTCATACACCAGTGGCGACAGAGCGTCCATGCAAGGTGCTGCCTGCCACTGGGAGCAGCTTCAGGTTCAGTGTCTTGCCCGAGGACACTTGGCGGGGGATCCAACCACCAACCTTGTGATTAGAGAACAACTCGCTCCACCACCTGAGCCACACCCGCCCCAGTTTAATATAATTTATATACAAACCAAAGACCCGTTAATGAATGATTTTTCTGTTGTGTTGGTTCAAAGTTTCCACATGATCAGGAGCCTCTGGAAAAGCTGAACGTCGGCAGCATCTTGATTGTTTTCTTTCTTTCTTAGATCCTTGTGTTTTCCTGAAGCTCTTCCAGTTTATCAGAACCAGACCAGACGACCAGGCGGCTCACACGGACTGGATCCTGCTGGACCTGCAGGTAACTCATTCACAGCTGATGCAGAAGCGTTTTTGTTCTCAGTGTATTTTACATTAAAGCTTCATCTTTGTGTCTCAGGTGGTTCGTTTGCTGAGCCGGCTGCTGACTCAGCGAGCTGGGAGCCTGAGGAGCAGCTGTCAGTGTTACACCGAGGTAACGCTTCCTCTCCTTCTGCTCTGTTAGCATTCTGCGCTGCGTCTTTTCCTCACGACTTCCTGTTTCCTCTGTTTCCCAGCTGGTTCAGACGGTGGTGATCGTCTTCCATCGTCAGTGGTTGGATCTCCGTGGTTCTCAGGAGCCGACGGACTCGACAGGTCGGTTCCAGGTTTAACATGTTGACTCACTGTGGGCTCGTTTTTCACTGCAACATGAAGTCCTGCAGCTCTAAGGAAACAGAACAATCGTGGCTAGAAGTAGAGAGAACTCATAAATGTGTTCTGTGCAGAATAATAAAGTTAGAAAAACGATAGCGGAATTTCTTTGTTTACCGATTTTCAAAAAATTGAGCTCACAGATGAGTCAGTCATGGTGCCATGGTTTGCTTTTTGTTTTTTTTAACATAATTTTTTTCATGCTAATGGTTTGTTTTTTGGCATGTTTTTAAAATTAGACCGAATGAAAGGATTTTGATTAAGCTTCATGATTTTAGACGTGAATTTGGTTCAGTTTTGCAGCAGAACAACACAGATAACAAGATTAGAGGATTATAAAAACCTGGAACCAACATGTCCAACTTTTCTCCAACTATCCACAGTTGTTCCCAACACTTGGCAAAAAATAATAATAATAATGGAGGCTCCACGTACTGTAGATATTTACCTTTTTACATTTTTAATTTGTTTTAAGTTTTGGCCGCAGTTCAGCTGAAAAATCCCCAAATTTTTGTCGCGTGACTGTCGGTCACAGCTGAGCCACTGATGGCTTCACGGTTGAATTAAGAAACACAGAATTATTATTTATTTACAGAATCTGATGAGAACAAACTGTTTATTTTTTGCCCATTTTTAAATAAATAAAACCTGCAGAATAATGTGATTGTGATGAAACGTCCTGAGTTTAAGCTCAGGTTTAGTTCATCTTCCTGCAGATGTTTAGTTCAAGGACGGTTGGAAAGTATAAAATCTGACTTTTCTTTCTGTTTTTGCTTTTCCTCGCTCTGGTGTCAGTTTAGCGCTTTTGTAAAGACTAAATACCCACCAGCGGGTTCAGGGGGTTGAACAGCGTCACTGAGCTCAGGCAAAGTTTCTAAAATATCAAACCAGCATCTCGTCAAACATTGAAGAATTTTAACTACAACTTCTTACATTAAACAATATAAAGGCAGGTTTCTGTACATGACAATGCATCCACAGTAATAACACACAAACAGCAGTGGAGTCCTGAACTTTAAAGCCTTTTCAGTTGTTTTTAATACCATTTAAAATTAGATTTATTTGCATATTAATGGTGTAGTTTATCAGTCAACATGATGCAGATAAAACAGTTTTTTTTTTTTGGCCTTTGTGTGAATCACTTCTCACCATCCATATGTTTGTCGTTGTGCGTGTTTTCCTGCAGATGTGGCTCCGCCCCTGCAGCGGTGGTGGTGGTCCGGCCCGGCGGCGTCTCTGCTCCGGGAGTGTCTGCTGCTGCTGCACTGGCTGCTGCTGCATCACGGCAGCTTCTCGGAGAGCTGCAGGCCGCTGCTGCACATGTACGACCAGGTGATCCCCGCCGTCCGCGACACGCTGAGGAGGATCCCCGAGCTGAGCGAGAGCGAAGGTACGACAAACACCAGAACTTCCACGACGTAGTGTTTGGATTCAGTGTGTAGCGTTTCTGTAATAAGAGGCTGCAGCTTTTTCTACCCAACCAAAGACTGAAGTTATTATAGTGAGCAGTGATGTTCATACCGGAGCTGTTACACCTGAACACACCTGCTCAAGCACTAAACACCGTCACTAAAGAGCTTCCTTTGGGATTAATAACGTTTTGTTTCATCATATCTTATGCTAAGCTTGTCTCTGTTAGCAGGAATTGGCTCAGTTTGATCCATAGAGCGTCTATACATCACAGAGGCACTTAAATGTAAGTTGATGCTGCAAAAAAACGTATTTAACCCTCTGAAAGCAGGTTCTGGGCATCTAAAAATAAATAAAGTCCTGTTACACCTTCTTTCCTCACTGTGGCTCAACTCAGAGATGTCTTCTGTCAGTGTGACACAGTTATAATGACAGTTATCAGAAAACGAAAGTTGATTTTTGTGGAATATTTATTCTACAAAAGCCTGGAATCGACATGTCCAGCATTCTTCCAGGTGTTCACAGTC
>NW_007578810.1:157851-179276 GCF_000690725.1 Stegastes partitus | reverse complement strand
TTTATCTACCCGTCTGTGTGTCAGAGCTGGCGCTGGAGGAAATCTGCCGCTCGGAGGCCGACGACGCCGACGACATGGACACCGGCTCCTGATTGGCCGACTCCCCGGGTGACCCACTAACGGACACGAGGGACAGTTTAGATGTTTCAGACGAAGACAGAGAAAGGCTCTGGTGTTCGGTCAGCCTTTGGTGTGAAGTGGATGTTGGAGGGAGGTGACGGCTCAGAGGTCTGACCGAAGCCACGGACAGAGTCTCAGGATTCATTCTGCTGTCTGATGGATTTAACAATAAAACGTGAAGGTGAAACGCTGCTGTTCTCCTGAAGTCTTCCTTCTGTCTGGACTCTTCATTAGCAGTTATGGCTCCTGCTGCTTCTCTCTGTGGTTTGAATTCTTATTCTTATGAGGAAAACTGGCGACGAGTGCAGCTTGACAGGTTTTTTTCTGACTTCGTAGCACCAGAGAACATTTTCACATCACTTTTAAACTTATGGAGGCCTGTCGAGTGCTGAGTGCTGATGTTTTTTTTTTTTTTTTTTTTTTATATATATATTTTGAAATACTTGGTTTGTACCAAAGTGTAAAACATACACACCGCATGCAGTTCTTATAGCGCCTGCTTGTAAATGCAGGCAGGAGTTAAAAGCAATGATGATAACAACCAGTGTGGGACCTAAACAGCTTTGAAATATTTCCTCTCCAGCTGTTACTGAGCTCTGAATCACGTTCGGAGGCGTCCTGTTGGCTGGCTGCATGTGTGCTGGATGGCGATTGGTCAGCAGTCGGGTGAATGCTTTTAGTCCGGTTATCTCAGGAGCATCACTTCATTATTTCTTAATACGAGTCAACGAGTGGCGCTCGTCCTTTACCCTGAGATTAAACTGTTGCACCGACGGAGCAGAAACAACAAACGGCTGTTATTTCTGGACGCTTCTGTCACGCTGCCGCCACATTTTCACTCACCGTGGGCAACATAAAGTCCTGCAGCTCCATGGAAACAACAACCGTTAGAACGACAGAAACCAGAAACAAATGCGGATTTTTGTTGAATATTTATTTTACAAAAATTGGAAAAAAAAAACCCAGAAATGAACAAGTGCCCACATGTGTTAGCAACACTGGAAAATACTGAAAACTAAAATCTCTCTATCCAAACGTTGTACTGCTGACATCAGACAGGTCTCCTCTCTGCTCTGCGTGAACACCGCCTGCAGTTCAGCCCACAACTCTGAATTATCATAAAGTAACTGTGGGTCTCAGTCGAGTCAGTGACGGCTTCACGGTTCCACCAAGACGCTCAGAATTTTTTGTTTTTTACAGAATCTAGTTCGAGGAAAGCGTTTATTTTTTTTGGGCCAATTTCTTAATGAGATAACGTCACAATTTTAAGCTTGGATTTTTCAGCTGAGCAGTTGAAGAGCCGTTAAATCCAGTAACTCTGTTTTTACAGTTTGTGGCTGATAAATAACTCCTTTGTAAAGCCTTCAGAACCCTGCAGGAGGATTAAATGTCGTATAAAAATATCAGTGGATCATCGGTTTATATTAAGAAAAAATTAAATAGATTTCAAAACTACACAAAAATAATTTGGGGTGCTTTTTTTTTTTCTTTTTGTTTTTTAAATGAGCACCACAAAACTAGAATTTAGAACAAATTAGTGAATTAGTCCTGAGACGAGGGGTGTGAAGGACGAGGAGAGGAGTCTCTGCTCGGCACGTTAGTTCCAGAAAACTCGCTGGTGACGTCGGGGAAGAACCAGAAGTGTAAACGGTGAGAGAAGAAGCTCCAGGATACACGTTTTTAATTAGACGGTGTCTTCATCATCTCTTTAAATCTAAGAAAACCCACCCAGACTCCACTGTTTGCTCTCGTTCATCACAGCAGAAGCACATTTCAATTAGACGCCCTGAACACACACAGGCTGTGAATCCGTGTAAACATGCAGCGGGGAAGTAATCGGATTCCTTTTCTTTGGAAGCTGCGAGAAAGTGACGCTTCACAGTCAAACTTTCAGCAGCGAGAAAAAGAGTCTTTAAGAAGGAGTTTTATGAAAAATGAAACCGTGCAGCTCAGTCTGTGACGTGGAAGAAATCCTGCTGGACTTCAGAGGGGCGCATGCACCTTTCAACCTGATTGGCACAGATCGGGGGGGTTTCGTGCGTCGACGCGGTGCACCTGAACGCACCGTCGGTCCTGCTGGAGTTTGGTTAACTTCTGGAGGAGGAGGAGCAGCAGGTTCAGACCTCGTTGAGTTTACAGCTACAGAAGGATGAAGGCACCTGAGGGTCAAGTAATCCAGGATCAGACGGTCTCTGTTGGGTTGCTTCGTGTGTCGGTCGGTCGGCCGACGAGGTTTGGACTGTGTGGACTGGCAGCTTTAACCCTCTGAACTCCAGGAAGTTTCTTTGTTGGATCCTTTTACATTTTTTTTTTATAAATATAAAGTCCTGCACCTCTTTGGAAACAGAATGAAGGAGGAAAGAGAATGACAGCTGAGTTTCTTATGTATGATACTGAAATTTAAAGAAATAATGGATCTTTTTCGGCACCTCCAGCTGCTGTCGGTCTGAGCTGAGTGGCTTCACGGCTGCACTGAGGAGCTTTGATTTAGCGTTTTTACAGAAACTTGGTTAATGCAAAGTGTGTTTTTAATGCAACAAGTAGAATGATGAACTAAATGACCAGTTCAAGGATTTCAAAAACCTGAATTCAACAAGCCCAACTTTTCCCCAAGCGTCCACAGATTCTACCAACACTAGACACATAAACGGTGGCTGTAGCTACACGCTGTAGATATTTAACTATTTATATTTTTAATTCGTTTTCATATTCGTACACACCGTCTGCAGTTCAGCCAAAAAAAAAAAAAAACAATCTCTGAATTTCTGTCTGAGCGGCTGCACTGAGGAGCTCTGAATTTAGAGGTTTCTTTAACAGAAACTTGATAATGCAAACTTTATTTTTAAGTGTTTAAGCGAGATGTAGAAAAAAAAATTCTAATGAAATGTCTCGAGACGTCTCAGACGACCAGCTCAAGGGTCGAAAAAATATTGAATCAACATGTGCAGCGTTTTTCACAGGTGCTACCAACATTGGAAAAACAAATGGTGGCTCTACATGCTGTAGATATTTAACTATTTATAGTTTTAATGAGTTTGCTCCTTGTGAACACAGCCTGGAGTTAAACATCCCAGAATTCTTGCTAATTTTTGCATCACAACTGAGTCATTCGTGGCGTCTTGGTCGCACTGAGGAGCTCAAATGTAGTGTTTTTTTTAAACTGTTTAATGCAAACTGTTTTTTTTTAATGCGACGTTTAGAATAAAGAGAATTTGGTGAAATATCTCAATTTTTAAGCCCAGATATATAAAAGTTTCCCAACGGAACGAGGCTTCACGATTGGACACACCTGGAATCAACATGTCCAACATTTTCCAAGATGTGTTGGAAAAATCCCTGATTTTTTGTCCTGCGACTGTTGGTCACAGTTACGTCAGACGCAGCTCGTTAGCTGCACTGTGGAGCTCAGAATTTTTTGTTTTTTACAGAAGTTTTTTTGGATAAATGGTTTGTTTTTGGTGAATATTTGATGAAATATCTCAATTCTAAGCTTAGATTTGGTTCCATTGATGGTGCAACACGTGAGTAGTTCAAGGACCCTACAGTTCTGATGAATGGTGTCGTCTTGGTGGTTTTTCTTAAATATAAACACACCTTTCCAACCTGGCAGCGGGTGTCGGGGTTCAGAGGGTTAAAGGTCCGTTTCAGGGTTCAGACTTGCAGCTAAAGTCTGAACCAGGTTTTGGTTTCAGGACGTGAAGATTCACTACAGCAGTTCAGCTTCTGACGAGGATGGACGTGGAGGTGTGTTCATGACTGTCCGTCGCTCCACGTCGGCACCACCTGGTCGCCGCCGTCGTCCTCGTCCTCGTGTTTCCGCTGCAGCGCCGAGTTCTGCTGCATCTTGGGCGCGCTGTGATGCGGCGCGCAGGGATTGGTCAGCCACGGGTGCAGCAGCAGCTCGGACGCCTGCAGCCTCTCGCCGGGCGACTTCCTCAGCATGCAGCCGATCAGGCACTTGGCCTGCGGCGACAGCCAGTCGGGGAGGCTGAAGGCCCCGCGGCGGATCTTGGCGAACAGCGCGGCGGGCTGCGTGTCCTGGAAGGGGTAGCGGCCCACCAGCATGGTGTACAGGGACACGCCCAGGCTCCACACGTCCGCCGCCCGGCCCGAGTACGAGCCGCCGCCGTTGGTCAGCAGCTCGGGGCCCACGTAGGCGGGGCAGCCGTGCCGGTCCGTCAGGGAGTCGTCGTCGTGGTTACCGCGCAGGAGGACGCAGTCGTCGAGGCCGAGCAGAGCGAGACGAGTCCTGCAGGACGAAACCAAACTTTAGTTCCTCTGAACATCGTTTAGCAGCAGTGAGAGCAGCGGTTCTGTCTGAGGAGGCGGCTTCAGGTCGTTCAATGTTCACCCTAAAACAATCCCCGTGAAGCCGTTTTAAGGCTTCAGCATGTCCACAAACAAACTCCTACAGCTGTGACATGTAGTGAAGACAGAGGCAGAGGAGTTTCCAACAGATCCAACGTTTTAATTATTGGCCTTGAAAATGGAATAAAGTTTTCAAGTGAGGTTGGTGTCGAGGCCTCAAAGTTCCTCTAAGTGTACATATATATGAATGTATCCATGTTTCCTTCTTTAAATAGTGTTTGGTCGACATTTCACCAACTTTTGAGGCCTCTGATGTCAGTTTTAAGGTCCTCAGGATGAGTCCACGACAACAATTTGTCCAAAAACTGGGACCTTGTTTTGCAAAACTTGCCACAAATCAGTTTCTATTGATATTAGAGGCCTCAGAAGTTGGTGAAATGTCGACCACAGGCTGTGTTTTTAGTAGAAAGTATGGATACGTACATGTATACACACTTACTGGGACTTTCTGTGCTACATTTGCTTAAAATTCTTTTGCATTTTTCTCCATTTTCAGAGCCAATAATTAATCATTTAGCCTCCATAACAGGGGTGTCCAATCCTGGTCCTCGAGAGCCCCTATCCAGCATCTTCCAACACACCTGATTCAAATGATCAGCTCATCATCAAGCGCTGCAGAAGCCTGATAACGATCCTGATCATGTGAATCAGGTGTGTTGGAAGATGCTGGATAGGGGCTCTCGAGGACCAGGATTGGACACCCCTGCTCTATAACAACAGACAACGTGGTGAACCAGACCAGAACAGACTGCTTCCTGTGATGGTACCTTTAAGTTCTGCTAGCTCAGCACTTCTCTGTAGTGTTCTCTATGTTCTGTGGTACTCAGCAGGATCAGAACCACCACCTGAGCCTCACCTGTATCTGTCGGTGAAGACGAACCGGCGCAGCTTCAGGTCTCTCAGGACGACTCCGTGGCGGTGGCAGTGCATCACGGCGCTCAGCATCTGCGTGAACAGGAGCCCCGCCTCCTCCTCGCCGAGACGCTTCCGGCTGCGCACGTACGCGTGCATGTCGCCGTGGTGACCGGGCAGGAAGACGTACACGCTGTCCTGGCCGACCACCACGTCCAGCAGGCCGCACACGTTGTCGTGGTGACCGATGCGGTCGTAGGCTGCCAGACGGTCCTGGTAGCCGCGCAGAGGGAGGACCTGTAACCACGGCAACCGGGAGGAGCGGTCAGGGTAACATAGCAACAGGGACACTACTGTTTGTGCGTACACTTCATGACATCATCACTACTAACATCAGTGGTATTGTTTGGATCATTAGCCTTTTTTAAAAACAGTCAGATACTTCTAATTCTGCTCAGAGTCCAGGTGTGCGCTACCTGGCAGGTGTACTGCTGCTGCGTGTGCACGTGCACGGCCCTGTAGGTCTCCTCCTTCTCGCAGCGCTCGTACAGCAGGTACGGTCCCACTCTGGATGGCGACTGGCTCTGGCTGGGCTTGGGGGCGGGGCTCGTGTGCCTGAGACACGGCGATAGGCCGACGGAGGGAGGGGGCGGGGCCACGCGGGCCCGTTTGCATTTCAGCAAACCGTCCTGGGGCTCGTCCAGCAACCGCTTCAGACACACCTGAGACCTGGTGGTGGCCACGCCCATGCTCATCTGTGATTGGAGGAGACAAGTGACATCATCAGGTTAAATAAGACTTCTTTTTCTTTACTGAAATAAAAAACAGGTGCAGGTGGTGTTCTTAAAACCTGCCATCTGGTTTGAGAAGTATGTCAGTCTCTTAGAGAATTACACCATTTATCTGAACTAGAAGCTATAAAAACAGAACGTGTTGTTGTATCTTCAGCTGTCTGGTTGTTCTCAGACTAAACTTCTGTGTTGTTCCTTTGGAGTTACTTACTTCTACGTGTCTCATTTAAAAACTTGCCTAAACTCAACAGTGTTCTGTGACCAGATTTAGTAAAATAAATACAGATTTTAAGCTCCTCTGTGCAGCTGTGGAGCTCTGAGTGTTTTCGGCTGAACTGCAGGCAGAGAGGAGTCAAATACGGAAACTAATTAAAGCTGCAAATAGTTAAATATCATTAGTATGTAGAGTCTCAATAGCTTTTTCCCCCCAGTGTTGGTTAAACTTCAATTCTTGAACTTCTCATCTGTGACGTGCTTTTAACCGAATCCACCTTCATGAAAGTCACTTTATTCTACACTTTTTTTTTTTTAATGCCAAAAATAAACCATTTGCACTTAGAAAACTCTGTAAAAAAACAAAAGCTGGTATAAAAAGCTCTCCCTGGTGCTGTGACCAACTCAGCTGTGATCAACACTTCTTTTGAAATGTTTATTTTTGGGTTTTTTTCCCCACATTTTTGTCAAATAAATCAAAGAAATTCAACTTTGAACCCACAGTGAGTATACATGCGACAGGTGCAAACTGACCACACTGCAGCGCCCCCTGCAGACGCCCCCTCGCTGTTATTTACAGTCGGAGGAATTCAGCCGAGCATCACTTGTGGCTGCTGCTGCTGCTCACATGTTACAGCGCCGATGTGTCTATAGGCTTCATGATGCAACTTCCTGTAAGCTGACGGGCGCCTCGGCTTTCAGACGGTTGCATCAGAGCACAACAGTTTATAGTTTAAACAGGCCTTAAATACAGTCAACAACCCAGAGTGTGTGTGTGTGAAGTTAGTCAGAGTCTGTGGTCGCCGCGGTGACGCTGTGCTGCTTTCACTCTGCCTGAGTCACAGTGTCACCGGGGCAACGTCATCCACCCACACACACACACACACACACACACACACACACAGTAACACACGCTGGGAATCCGTGTGGTTTCCCCGTCGCTCTGCGATCAGCTGTAGTTTCACAATCGCACATGTGACTGTTGACAGAAACACAAAATGTGAAATTCAGCACAAAAAGCAAAACCTGTCGTTCGTGTCGCTGAGAACAGACGAGCTGCTGCTGCTGCTGCTGACGGAGTTTCTGCCAGAAGTTATTGAGGTTTTACTTAAAGTTAGACGACTGTGAGCACAGAGAACGTATCGGGTTCATCTGTCCTCTTGTTGCTCATCATGTTCACCATCAATCAGTTCAAGATAAAACTGAACCCAGAAGGAAACTTGATCAGAATAAAACAATCTGAACTGATAATCGTTAATCATTTTACCAATAAGGACGAAGATTTTAGAAAACTCGTTGTAGATCAGCTGCAGTAGTTTCTGGTTTAATCCTGCAGCAGCCAGAGGAGGCGTCGCTCAGGCTGCAGGCAGCAGAGGATTGTGGGAGTTTAGCGAGCAGCAGAGCACCAAGACAGAGACTAATGAGACGCTTAATGACCTCCAGCTAGAGCTCACATGGTTAAGAAACACCAGAATCCACCAGAACAGTGTTCCTCAACCCGAATAAAACCAGGTGTCAGCACAGGTAATTACAAGTGACACTTTATTTAACTAGGAAAAGCACAATTTACATTTATTGTGGAGTAGTAGAGTGCCACATTATAAAAATAGATCAATAAAAGAATAATAAAATAAAGGTGGAAATAAAAAGAAGAATAAATAAAATTAATTATTATAATTATTTTATTTATTTGTCTATATTTCTACTTTTATTATCCTTTTCTTTTATGGATTAATTTTTTTAAAATTATTTTTTATTTTATTTTCTTTATTCTTCTTTTTATTTCCACTTTCATTTTATTGTTCTTTTTGTAATTTGGTGCTCTCACTACTCCGTAATTGATGCTTATATTGATTGTACTTGTGTTTTTACATTTAAGACATAATTTTTCACTCACGGTTATATTTTTAGATCATATTTTTCTTCTTATGTTAATATTTTTAGTTTTTATCCTCTTAAGATTAAGATTGTTTATTTTACAAAATTGGGAAAAACCTCACATTAAAAAGTCCAGCATTTTGCACCGTCTGCGTTACTAACTGGTTTTATAAAAAAAAAAAAAGGATGCTCTGTTTAAACACTGCCTGCAGTTCAGCCGATAAGTCCATGAATCTTTGTCACGTGACTGTTTAACGTAAACGACTTCACTGCTGTTGAATGAGAATAAAATGACAAAATATGGCAACTTTAAGCTCAGATTCGGCTAATTTTACCGACAGAGAAGCACGTCGTATATCTAAAGCTCAAATAGTGTGGTAAAGCTTAAAATGTGCAGATTTTTTCCGTTTTTACAGTTTCTAGTTTTGATAAATGCTTTAATTTTAGTGATTTTTGTTTGTTTAATTAAAAGGAAAACACGATTTTGTTTCATCAAAGAGTTCTTTGGACAGTTCATCGTCCGTCTGACTGTCAGCGCGTCACCAGCACGTGTTACAACTCACATTAGTTCTGATTTAATCCTCTGATCCGGCCGTGTTTGATCCAGTGTTGTTTTTATATTTTACTCAGCCCGCTGTAATCCTGCATCACAATTTAAATCAGGCATTTGTCGCCTCTGACTCCCGTTTGTTCCTCCTTCAAGGTCGTCTTACGAACTTTCCCCAAAGTTTTCTGCTGCATGACGAGAGTTTCATCACATCCGATCAGCAGAAACTCCAACAAACAGCAGCAGCAGCTACTGATTTAACTCAACAGCTGATGAAGTTATAAAACTGATAAAGCAGGTAAGAGGACTGTTTAGAGAGTTTACTTCATGTCCAGGTACGTTCTCAGGAAAACAATCAACCGTTTACTCGCTGTTCTGACTGTAATCAAACACTGTGCAGCATCATTTCTGTATAAAAATCCACGTTAAGTTTCATCAGACACTTAAATGCATCAGTAAATATAATCCAGGTTAAAAAGATCCACTTTACCGACGCCTTTCTCACCGAATCCAGACACAAAGCACCAAAAACAACACAAAAATTAAAATAATGAAGAGTTTTCACACCTTTCACGAGCACAGATTTGGCACAATTGAGCAATAAATACATAGTTTAAAAGATCTGTGCTTAAAAAATGTTAAAACAACATCTATTTATCTTTTTTTATATGCATAATTTTAATATGACATGTACACAGTGAGGCCACTGGAGGTGAACACGTTTTAATTACATAACTGAGGGAATTGTTCTCATAATGAAACTGAAATTAAAATCAGGAGTCACTTTAGTCCAAACAAACGCAGACATAAATTAACTTATTGTCAAATTTTGAAGTTTTTTTTGCTTTAAATGCCACAGAAATGTTAAATATCACATAAAACGACTTCATAAGAGTCGACGAGTTTAAAAGAAATCAGATTCTGACTTCACTGTAACGTTATTATCACTGATTTTTAAATTATTGGTACAAAATCTAACAATGTAATACAGTTTTAATACTTTCTGCCTTCTTATTTACACGGTTTTATAAATTGTTTTAGTATTTTATTTAATTTTCTTATCTTGTAATGCGCCCATAGTCGTTGGTTCATGTGTATTTAATCAGTCACAACATCCTCTATGAGTAATGACACTGTAGGGACTATAATACACATCATAGTCAGGTAAAGGGAAAATGGAAACTGTTTTGCAGGGTTTTCATCTCAAATGTCTTTTTTTTTTTTTTTTTTAAGGTAAATTCACTTTATAAACAACACTGTAGCTCTGAACCTCAATATTTACACATGTAGGTTCATTTATAGAACCAATAATGAGCTTTTTTATTATTAGAAAGCACTTTGGATGGACATCTGTTGTTTTATTTAGATTTTTTTGACCCTAGAAGTCCTGCACTTAAAGAAAAAGTTAGTTTTTTGGTTCAGATTGGTGCCGAATCCTCCATGTGACTCATGTGAACAGTAAAAATCATCAGTTTTTATGTTTATTATTACAAGAAACGACATTTTTCACTATAAAAAAACAACTAAATGACTTTAAAAAGCACTTTTCCTGTTTAAATGTTTCATATTTTACAGTTAAATTCTGTATTTGGGCATCTCTATTCACTTCTAGGAGTTTCTTACCTTCACTTTTGGCAAACTGGTCCAAACTGCAGCTCAAATGGAAACCAGTGGAAGTTACTGGAAACAGTCCAGCGGCAGGTTTGCTTGTACTGGGAGCAGCAGCAGCAGTGTTCCTGGTGTTCCTGGGGGGGTTACTGGTGCTACTGGTGCTACTGGGAGCTCTGACGTCTTTGTCTGCTGCTTATTGTCTGAGTTGCGCAACGTGTCGTCAGTCAGCTGTTGAGCTTCTTCTGTTTCTGCTTCGCTCCGGATCAGAACTCAGAACAAAAGTCGAACCGCGGAGTGAAGAAAAGTCCAAACAGAGCTCGTTTCTGGTTCTGGTGAGCAGATCCGGGTCACGGCGAACAAAGACGGTCGCACCGGCTCCCTCCGGTCCTCGGGTCCGGTCTGAGCGGCGCGCGGCTCGGCTTGGAGGGGGGCGGTGGGGGGTCGGCCGCGCGGAGCTGTCGGGCGACGCGGTTCGGATCCGGTGCGGTGTGAGCGGGTCACCGGTGCTCGGCAGGACTCCGGAGCCGGACTCAGACGGCCGGGACTTGGTGAGGACTCGGTGTGAGGACTCGAACCGACTCCGGCTCTGTTTGTCTGGTTGGCTCCGCCCGCCGGTGACGTCAGCGGCGGGGCGGGGCCTCGATGTTGCAACTCCGAGCCGAAGCGTCGTCAGAAAACACACGTGAGGTCACGTTACTGTGGGAAGTAATCAGATTACTGAGGACATCTGGGTCAGGGCGGGAGACACCTGAGTACCTGAGGGGCGTCGGAACCAGCTGCTTCTTCACCTGCAGTCACTTTAATACACATAAATGTGTTAAAGTGAAATAATGCAAAGTTTTGCTGCTTTTTAAAAACTTTTTCCTTCATTTCTGAGCCTCATAAGTTCATCAGTGCAGCAGATAAAGACATGATGCTTTCAGGGTTTAAAAACACATTTAAATTCAATTAAACCTGCAGCCAGAGCAGTTTTACATCCATCCAGGTGTCACATCTAAACACTAAACCTGCTTTTTTTTTCTTTATTTTTCTCTAAAAGTAACTTTGAGCATCAGCATTATGGGATATATCATAGTAAACAAATTTGACATCTATGACTTAGAGTCGTAGGAACCATCACTGGTACCCTGGATGTGTTTCCTGATGATACACCAGTGCATTCTGGGTAAACTTTCATCAGCATGTGTGATGGTTGTTGGTCAGAACAAGTTCTAGACAATGAAAAATCTAATTTTTACACACGTTTGATACCAGAATAAACTTCTAGACATGATTCCTTCTGGGGCAAAATAAATGCACTCATGTAGAAGTCATATTTTAACTCTGTTGTCATCATACTGAGGCTCAAAGTTAGTATTTACACAGATTATAAACACTGTAAATACGGCTATTTGTTGCGTCTCTTATTTGTGTTGTTCTTGTTTATTTCTTACACACAGAGCTGAGCCTCACCGGTCCTTGTTTGCATGTACAAACTTGGCCAATAAAGTTGATTCTGGGTGGAAAGAAGAAGAAAAAAGTGATCTAGACTTCATATTGTGACGCCTGGATGGATGTAAAACTGATCTGATTGCAGGACTCAAATGTGTTTTCAAGCCCTGAACATTTCATGAGTCTATCTGCTGCACTGATGAAGTTACGAGGCTCATTAATGATGGAAAAAGTAAATTAAAACTGCAAAATGTGGGCCTCCTCTATGCACTTCACGGGCCTGTAACTGTGATCATATTCAGAGGATGAACTTTGCTTCATTAAATATATTAAAGCAGCTAAAACCTCAGTGAAACGCAGAAACAACAACATCAGAAATATAACTTTATTAGATCAGCATCAGCTCCATATAACCTGAGCAACAGCTTCTAAACGTTTGTTTTAACTGAAGTTATCTGGAGATGTGACATTTGTGGATGATTTTTTAAAAAAATATTAATTCTAGAAAATCCAGTTTTATTTATGTGGAGGAGAAGCAGCAAGTGTTGATCGTCTGTTTCAGAGCAGCTGCTGTCGCTCAGATTTAATTTTACACGACAGCAGCTGCTGGAGTCATATATGTGTGTATATATAGTAGATGGAGTTTGTATGTTTGTTAGTCAGAATGCCACCGGATGGACCTAAACATGGCGCATTCTGGTTTATTTTACTGATGAGACGGAGGACAAGGCTGCTAAAAAAAAAACTTGACATGAAGACCAGTTGTTTACATGTAAATAAACATTAACTTACATGAACTCCAGGCAGCATTTTTCTTCACATCTCAGCAGATTCAGAGAAATAAACGACCTTTTCAGATGTTTGAATCCAGAAATAAGAAAGTTTCAAGTTGAGTTTTGCTGGAACTTCTTCTTAAAGTTCCACGAATAAGGAAGCAGAGTTCTGGTTTGGTTTCGAGCAGAAGGATAAACTCGCTGAGACGCTGTTTCCTTCAAGGACGAATAAATTCACTCAACTCTGGAGAACCTCACCAGAAACGTAAATAAACGCTCGCTCTGTTTGAACTGTTTTCAGGATGGATTAGTGATTCTTGGTTTCTAAATAAAATGAGAAAATAAATAGTTTGAATCAATCTTTTTGAGTTCAGACGACTTCTAATGAAATTAAGTTCAACCAACAAGTTAAATGAAGTTTGTGGAATCAAAGGCATTTCTTCATAATTTACTAGCAAAAATAGACAATTTAAAGTTGATTTCTTATTAAACATTAAGGTTTTCTAACTAGTATTTAAACATTTACAAACAAAACTTTCTATTATTTTTACAAATGTATAAAAATGAAGTTGCTCCGACGCGTTCAGTCAAATGAACTCATCTTTTCTGGTTTACTGATTATAAATATGTGACTTTTTTTTAAGTTAACTGAATTTAAATGGTCCTCATTTATATTTTCAGTGCATTTAAACCTGTAAAATCAGTTCTTAAGACGTGAGCTTAACATGACGAACTCATTAAATTAAGTCCATAATAAACACAGAAACAGACGTGTTCATTGTTAGAGTTAAAACTCCTCAGAGGTTGTTGTTCTGTGTCGTCTGAGAAAACAGACGTGATAGAAACTGGCTGTGTGTCTTTGTCTCTGTGTTGGTTTTATTTAAAGTTGTGTATTTCCTGCCTCCTCTAGTGTTGGTTGGTTGGTTGGTTGGTTCCCAGTATGTTTTAACCTCTTTTTTACTGGTTTTCACTATGTTTCAGCATCTACAAACTGGTTCCCAGTATGTTTTACGGTCTTTATTATGGTTCCCAGTATGTTTTAAGGTCTTTATAATGGTTCCCAGTATGTTTTAACCTCTTTTTTTACTGGTTTTCACTATG
Source organism: Stegastes partitus (assembly GCF_000690725.1). Taxonomy (NCBI): domain Eukaryota; kingdom Metazoa; phylum Chordata; class Actinopteri; family Pomacentridae; genus Stegastes; species Stegastes partitus. Next base: position 165,591 of record NW_007578810.1, on the reverse strand, counting down.
TTTCAGCATCTACAAACTGGTTCCCAGTATGTTTTAAGGTCTTTATTATGGTTCCCAGTATGTTTTAAGGTCTTTATAATGGTTCCCAGTATGTTTTAAGGTCTTTATAATGGTTCCCAGTATGTTTTGGCCTCTTTATACTGGTGTCCAGTATGTTTCAGAACCTTTTAAACACCAAATTGTGTTTTTTCCCCGTTTTTTTTTGCCTCCTTGTGAATCACTTTAAATCTCTGAAACATTAATATATGAAATACAGATTATTATTATTATTATTATTATTATTATTATTATTATTGTTATTATTGTTATTACTACTTTACTCTATAACGACTTCAGACTTCAGGGTTTCCTCCTTCAGGTTGTTGTTGTTCCGTCAGTCGAGCTGCAGAGCTGCAGAGCTGCACCACCTGTTGACCTCCAGCCTTAATCGGACTCAGTGGAGGCTCAGCAGTCGTCACATCTGCTCCGTCGCTCCACTTAACAAACACGTTTCTTCTCTTTAATGAACTAATGGGTCATCGGTGACCCGACGAGCCTCTGAAGTGAACCACACGTGTGCTCCAGATAATTACACATTTATAACAAACTACACTTTATCATTAATGTCTGGACTCAACAACAACAATTTAACAACTCCTCTAAAAAACATTAAATCTTGTTAAGTTCAGACAAACTGCTAATGAAATTAAATTCAACCAACAAGCGACACTGATTTTGTGGAATCATGTTTTCTCTACAATCAGAGTGTTTCTAAAACGGAATGATTTTCAGTGTAAACATGAGTCGTCAAGTTAAAAATTAAGTTGTTTTAACTTTTATTTACATGTTGTTTAAAGGGAGTTTATAAGTGTTAAGGATGTAATCACAGTGATTCTGTACAAAAGTTTGTATTTCTGGCAAATTTTATAAAGTCATTTTTAGTCTAACGCTAATAATGTCGAGGAGGAAGTTGAAGGGACGAGAAAAGTAGAAGTTTAATTCACTTCAAATGTTTTACAGTGAAGGTAAAAGTCATTGTTTTGTGTTTGTTGGCTGATAATTAAATAAAAGATAAATTAATTTATTAGAACACCTGTTGTCTGCTACAATAAGCTTTATTTATTTATTGTTGTTGTTTCCTCTCTGCCTCAGGTGACCTGCTCTGGCTCCGCCCCCTCCTGATCGCAGGTGAGTGACCTGAACTGATCCTTCAGCCGTTAACGCTTCTATTCAGTCATTTTGTTTTTTAATTGAAGGGAATCATGTGAAACCAGACATGTGACTGTTTGTCTGGCTGCTGAATGTTCTGATAAAAGAACTTTTTTTTAGTGTTTTGTGGATTTTTTTCTTCAAGTCTTTATTTGTTGGTTTGCATAAACCTTTGAGGTGCAAACATTATGCTGATGAGTTGTTCTGACTTAATAATGTTGCATCAACTTGATGTTGTTTGTAGTTTAAACTCAAATTTCCTCATTACACGGTAAAATAATAATAACAATAATAATAAAAAAAATTATGTTAAAAGAAAAAACATGGTGAAACTCTGGCAGCGAGAGTGACGGAAAAAATATTTTACACAACTGTGAAATATGGTGGCATTTAAAAAATGTAAAAAACTGTGAAAATAACTGAAAACTCCTGTAAAATAATTAAATTTTTATTGCATTTAAATGCAGCATTTACAGTGTAGTTTTACAGTCACACGATATAAAACAACAAAGACTTTATTTACAGTTTTAACCTGTTTTCTTAGAATTAATTAAATTAAATTAATGCTTTTATCTGTGATTTTACTTGTTATTTTTAAAGTATTTTATCATGTTGAACACTAATTGCTTATTGTTTTTCTATTCTCGTCTTAATTCAGTTTAATTCTTTTTTTCAGAAATGCATCTTACTTATATCTTAATGCATTTCTACTTGACGCTGCATTTATCATTTTATTTCTGAGTGAAATCTGGCAGAATAATTTTTTATCTAATCTTATATATTATTTTTTGGTAACTTTGCAGGAAAAACAATAAGATTTTCCTGATGTGAGGATGTGAGTCTGGTTGATCTTCTCCTCTGGAGGATGTTTGACCCAGAACCAGGACAGCAGCAGCAGCAGCGTCGGTGCAGATGGACGTTAACTTTAATCCTGCAGGAGTCTCTCACGGCCGCCTGCTGCTGCTGCTGCTGGATCAGAACCAGGTCGCCTCGTCGTCACCAGACTTCCTGAGCGCGCGCTGGCCTTTGACCTCTGCTGCAATCTGATTGGACGGATTCCANAAATTTTAAATGTTGATCATCTGTTGGTTCTGACCAGCTGGTTGTTGCACTTTATTCGACTGTGTTTTTATTCTGACAGGAGACGATATAATTACCAGTAATTAATCTAAACTTTTATTGTTGCTGTAGCTTAATTAGAAATTATCTCTAGACTGTAAAAGAAAAAATAATAATAATATTTTGCCTACCGTGCCAGAAAATATTGTAAAATAACAGAACAAACATCTACGTAATGTAAATATAATGCTACGGTGTGTGTGCCGTCATATGTGGTGGAAGTCGGCTTGTGACGGCCCGGCTGGAGACGCTGGTGCTCCAGAACCACATCAGCGCTGATTGCCCTGGACCTCCTGACCTTCTCTCAGCTTTGTTCTTCCCGCCTCCAGTTACACCTGATTGGACCACAGCTCCTCCTCCTCCCCAGCCATCACCACACCTGGTTATAAAAGCAACCAGCAACCTCTCAGTGGGTTTAGCTGAGATTTAGGGTGAACAGTCCGTCCTCGGTTTGGGTCTTCTGTGTTTGCGGTAATGTGACTTCTGTTGGCAGCTGCTGACTCGGTGTGGGTCTTTTGTGAGAGTCTCAGTGGAGACCATGACTCCCGTTACCCTCTGACTCAGCTTCCTGGTGTCTGGTGGTTTCAGTTTCTGCTGTTCTGTGTGGATGTTGCTGTCAGATTTAAAGTTTGGCTACAGAGTTTATTTTGGTTTTGTTTGCTAGCGTTCGACGCTCCGTTAGCTTTGTTTGGGTCTTCTGATTTGTAACAACATCCACCACCTTGTGACCGTTCTGTTGTGTTCATTTACTGAGCGATAAGTTACCTGATTCACTTCCTTCTGGTTTCTAGTTACATCCAGCTGACCCGAGAATTTGAAAATACATGTGACATTTATATGTTTTTAAAAAAAACCCTTTTTAAAAATCTTTTTTTAATTGTTATTTAATTATGTCACAATGTTATCTTGCATTAGACCACTGATTTTTTTGTAATTTTATTGATACTTCTGTGTTTAAAAGAAATACAGAAAAATCTACCAAATAAAAAGAAAAATGCATCTTTAACCTCTTGAGACCTGAGCTCTTGTCTGACATGCATTTTTTATTTCTCTTTGCTATNTTACTGATTTTGTCTTAATCTTCACCTCCTTGTTTTATTATGTTATCCAGTTTTCCTCTTGGCGCTTATCTTGCTGCTTCATAACTCGTCACATGTGCAGCACTTTGGTGAACTCTGGTTGTTTTATGCGTAAATAAACTTGATTGAAAATGAAGGAGGAGCTTCGAACATATGAACAAATACAGTCGTGACTCGATAATCCGACACTAAATGTAAAACCTTCTTTTATGTCGGATTGTCAAGACGGAGGTCCAGATACGAGGAGGGCTTGATGCTGGAAGGCTCATTTGTTGTTATTATTTATTGTTCATAGTTGTTATAATAACTAGTGTGTTGTTAGGACACTACGCATCGCTGGACTTCACGTCTAACTGCACTTGTGCACAGGCCGACGGTTGACGTCAAAGGTAGGTGGTGCTGAATCTGATACATACAAGGATTTTGTCACGTCTCCGCCTGTAGCGTCCGTCTGCGAGCGCTCTTGGGCTCCCGTTGAAGATGTGATTCAGAGTACAAAACTGGCTCCACACTGGCTGAAGATGAATCCCAGATCTTCAGGCTGTTTGGAGGGGGCAAGAGGTCGGCCACAGCTCGTAGCAGAAAACTCAACTTGCTCTGGTCAATTCAATTCAATTCAATTCAATTCAGTTTTATTTGTATAGCGCATATTTACAACAACAAGTCATCTCATAGCGCTTCACAAAGGCAGAGACAGAAACACCTAACAATCCAAAACATCTGGATTCCCTATAAGCTTCAGCAGTCCGCAACAGTGGGAAGGAACCAAAAACCCCCACAGGGGAAAAAAAACCTCAGACAGAACCAGGCTCAGGAGGGACGGTCAGTGGCCCATAGCTCCCTCCAGGACAGTGGCCGTTCGAGTGCCTCTTCCCATTGCATCCAGCGGGCCTGGGAGGCTAGCGGTCTTCCTCTGCTGACTCCCAGATTCTTTGCACCACGAGTTCTCTCCTTCCTCTGGCATTGGCCTCGCTCCAGCTCTTAGTGCTGTAGCTGCCGAGCCCTGACACACAGAACCTACCATCTCCTGATGCCTCCAGTGTGCTTCTGCCTCCTGAACTGCTTCNTGTGTGTGTGTTAAACTTTACTGTCTCTTTCATAACCGACGTGATGAAATCAGAGGCCAAGTGTCTGACTCAACTGTGGACCGACGTGGGAACACACACACCGACAACAACGCCAACACACTCCGTCGTTGTGCTTCCTCACCACGTCCTGGTTCTCAGGCTCCTCACCTGTCCCACACCTGGCCTGCTGCTGCCACCACCGCTCAGGTTCTGATCCAGGTCGGGCTGCAGCCTCTGATCCGGCCTCACATCCTGCTGCTGCTGCTGCTGCTCGTCTGCCCCGGTGGTCTCTGCTTAGCTTCGGGGCATTCAGCCTCGGGGAGACTCAGAGCGTTTGGTCTGACAGCGGAGCTTTAAAAGACTGTTAGAGCTTCAGGGTGGCGACGAGAGAAGGACTTCTCCCATGCACATGAATAAAATTAAAATAAAATAGAAAGTCAAAGCTCTTTTTGAATGTCATTTAAGAAACAATTATTTTACAGATTTTCCCTGTTTTTGCTAAATTACAGGAAGTGACAAGTGAAAAGAAAAATATTCAGCTTTTAATTTAAATTGTAATAAATATGCAGACTGTTTTACTGTATTTATCAACAAAAATATTATAATTTTACAGATATTTGCCATTATAGTTATGATATTCTACTGTTTAAAAAAATCTGCTGCTAGAATTTTAGTTTTTAGGTTTTTTTTGTTTTGTTTTTAATTTATGTATTTATTTATTTTTACAATATTTGTTCTGTGCTACAACCATCAATCCTGTAAGATCCAGAAACATGGATGCATGTTGCTGACGGAGGAGCTCACATCCCATCATGCATTGTGGTTCTGGTGCTGTTTTAGTGCTCGACCTCGAACACGATGTAAAAAAACAAACATCTTGTTCTTCATCCACACAGAAACAAACGTCCTTACAGTGAAGCTGCAGCTCAGTCATAAATCAGAAACTCTCCCTCAGACTGATTCATTCATTTCCCTCCACTCAGCCTAAACTTATGTAATTCATGCACGTTTAATTATTGAACTGGGCTTTACTACTCCTCTCACGTTTGTTCTTCACTGTGGCTCGTTTTCACTTCAGCAGAAAGTCCTCAGAACAGAAGAACCATGAAGACACAGAGAGAACTCAGACATGTCTTCTGAAAATGTATTATTATTTACAAAAAAAATTTAATAAACCTGGAATCAACATGTCCAACGTTAGTCCACAGGTTTTACCAGCACTGGGGGGAAAAGGAGCCTCCACATGTTATAGATATTTAATGATTTCCAGTTTTAATTAGCTTGTCTCCTCTCTGCTCTGTCAACACTGCCTGCAGTTCAGCCCAAAAGTCTGTGAATTTTTCTAACACGATCGTTGGTCACAGCCGGGTCGCTGACGGCTCCACGGATGCAATGATGAGCAACAAATTTTTTTACATTTTTACAGAATCTTATTAGAGTTAAGAGTTTATTTTCTGGCGAATATTAAGCTCAGATTTGGTTCATTTTCCAGATTAAACCGTGAATCACAGATGAGCAGTTCGAGGACCGTCTGAAAAGTGAACATCTGGTGACTGTTGAGGTTTTTACAGTTTGATAAGTGGTGGAGTTGGGGTGAATTATTAAAAAAGATAGATGGATGGTTGGATGGATGGATGGATGGATGGATGGATGGACAATGGATGGACGAACCAACTCACGATGGATGGATGGATGGATGGATGGATGGATGGATGGACAATGGATAGATAGATAGATAGATAGATAGATAGATAGATAGATAGATAGATAGATAGATCCAGGTCTCACAGGTGTTCAATGGGATTTAGATCCGGACCCATTGCTGGCCACTTCAGAACCCTCCAGCTCTTTGTCTCCAACCATCTCGGGTCATCGTCCTGCTGGAACACCCTCTGACCTCTGGCCCAGCTTCCTGACACTCGGCCCGACATTGCAGCCCAAAATATTTGGACAGTCTCCAGATTTCAGAGGCAGCAAAACATCTTTGAACCATGTTTGACTCTAGGCGCTGTGTTCTCTTCTTTGTAGGCCTCATTCTGTTTTCTGTAACCAGTAGAAGGACGAGCTTTTCGTCTCTTCTGTCCACAAAACCCAGAAGGACTGAGGCTCGCTCAGGGACACTTTTACAAACTCCAGTCCTGCTTTTTTATGTCTCTTTGTCAGCAGTGGGGTTCTCCTCGGTCTCCTGCCGTAGAGCTTCTTCTCATTCAGATGGCCACGTAGCTGTGTCAGCTCCAGGACGTTCTGAGCTTGTGTGGAAGCTGACTGAAGATGTTTATCCACCGTTCTGACTGTCCTGCGTTTGTCAGTTTCTCTCCTCCGTCCCCGTCCAGCGAGGTTATCCACAGCTCCATGGCTGATAATTACACACAGTGGACAGAAGAACTTCAGCATCTCTGGTCTTGTCACCTTGAGATTGTTCATATTTGTCCACAAAGTCCTCGGAGACGTCTCAGCTCTTCTTACTTTTTTGGCTTCAGGTGTGGTTTCTGTGTCAACAGCACCTGTTACCGACCTCAGGTGAGTTTAAACGAGCATCACGTGCTTCAAGTAAAATGATTTAAAAGGGTGCCGACAGTTTTGGAGTTTTGTGTGAAACGATGTAAACGTGGGCTTTTTTTTTTCTTCTGCTTTCTTTATGTTTCTTGATGAAGACGTCAAATTGTAGTTGTTTGTTTGCATCCCTGAACAGAAAGATTCGTTCTAGAGGTTGAATGTTGCTTCGTTTGTGACTTCTCAGGGGCTCAGATTTGGGTCTCAAAAGGTGAATTCAAGTTTGAAATTCCTCATTTTTGTTCAAAACGGTGAAACGCGGAGAGCTGAGTGGGAATTAAAGCTCTTCACGATGCTGTATGGCCCATAAATATAACAGATATGCATATTTATATCTGTATTTAAACTGCTTTTAAGGTGGACTTCACAGAACTTTAAACATTTTTAGAGGAGAGAAAACAGGTTTTTAATGGCCGTGGTGTTAGCGTGTTAGCATGTTAGCGTAGCAGCCGGTGTCACACCTGCTTGGACTTTGCTATTCAATAACAAATGCGCGTTTGAAGGGAGCGCCCCATAAATAACGATCATCATTGCTGTCACGTTGCGGGCTACAGCTGTTCCGGCTCTTTCCTCTGTTCTGCAGAGCGAAGCCTGATGTTCGACTCTCGGTTCAGCCTCAGTAATCCCCCACCGCACACGCTCGGAGGTCACCAGGGATGATGCAAAACTGAGATAAGAAGACACTTAAATACTGTATGTGTGTGTGTGTGTGTGTGTGTGTGTGTGTGTGTGTG
>NW_007578810.1:152068-154486 GCF_000690725.1 Stegastes partitus | reverse complement strand
GTGTGTGTGTTGACCTCATACTGCCATGATGTCACATCCATAACAGTTGCATTAACAGCAGCAGCTTCTTCACTTCCATAAACTTTTCTCACATTTATGCAAAAACAACAACCTTCAACTTAAAGTTTCTGCTTCAAAGTTTTAGGTTTTAGTTTGTCTTCTGCATATTTTATTTTTATTTCATTAAGATCCCTGCAAACACTGAGCTGTACGGCAGGTTGAATACGTGCACACAAGCCTCCTGCACGGTTCTGATCTTTGTCGTCTGTTAGAAACTCCAACCTGATGCCACAAAAAGCTCATCTGTCCACTTTCAAACCAGCAAAAAAAAAATCTAATAATGGACATGAAATAAAAAATCTGGATTTAAAGGCTCCATGAGATTCAACATTTCCTCACTAGAATTACATCTCTGAAGGTTTTAAAGTTAAATAATTATGCTACAAAATAAGATTTGCAGCAAACAGCAGCAGGTTTTTCTGTGTTTTTGTAACTAAAATATGAACCATGTGCAGGAACAGACGGTCAGTTTGCACGTCTGATGGAAACCAGCATTCAAACTGGGAACAACCAGAAAACATTAAGAAGCAACAGAATGCACTGAACTTAATTAAAACTAAAGTCAGAAAATAAATTTTAAATGTTGATCATCTGTTGGTTCTGACCAGCTGGTTNGCTCCAGCTCTTAGTGCTGTAGCTGCCGAGCCCTGACACACAGAACCTACCATCTCCTGATGCCTCCAGTGTGCTTCTGCCTCCTGAACTGCTTCCCTGCATTTAGTTGGCGATGCAGAAATCACAGTTTTTATGTGATATTAGCTGATAAGACACAGATTAGAACACTGATTATTCTGCTGGTATCTATTACAGAGAATATTCAATTCAAATAACATGAATTTCGCTGTGATTGGGCCAAAAACTAAAGTGATTTCCTGCATTATGGGACAGTGTGGGACCTAAATGCACTTTAATACAAGCTCATGTTTAAATACATGAAGTTTAACAGCTTTTCAAAGTGCAGCTGTGGGTTAGAAATAATCGGCTGCATTGATCAGTAAAATAAATATAAAGCTGCAGCACTTTTTCCCGCCATACATGTTTGTATTCCTCGTTGTTCTCCATTAAAACAACCTGCTGACTGAAGCAGCTGAACACCATCGACCGGTTTAGTGCAGAACAAGAGTCACATGACACGTTTCTCTGACTGAGGTTTCAGCTTTTAGTCGAGCCGACTCACACAAACAAAGCCTGAATCAGTCAAACCTGCTTCCTGTTGGAACCCTCCTGCTGTGACAGGTGATGTGTCATGTGACTCGTGGCTCCGCCCACCTCCGACCTGAGCTCATGGAGCAGGTGAGTTGCATCAGCAACCAGTTAGGAGTCAGACTGTTTCCTCTGTGGGGTGCCTCAGGCCTCGGTCACCGGATTTAAACAACTCATTAGTTTAATGGTTCAGACGAGCTGCTTCACGTAAAGATAAAAATAACTGGAAGTTTATCAGTAACGAGACGTTCAAGGGATCCGTTCCCACAAAGACAAAACCTCTGATTTAATCATTTATTAACCTTCTAAGACATTATTTTGATCGTTGATATAACAATGTTTAAATCTTCAACTTAATATTTAGTGTAATTTAAATCTAATGTTATGTGTCCGTTAATTTAAAACTAAACTCAGGTTGAGGGAACTTAATAAAACTGACTTGATAACTTTCTTTCTGAGTTCAGAAGTTCCACTCCCCTCCTCCACCTACGGAGCAATTTAATCATTTTTATTATTATTATTTACCAACTTAAAAACTGATATTCATTATTATTGTAAGCACATAAATACTGGCTAGTTGGAACAATTTAATTTTAATGAATAATCAACTTAAATGCTCGTGTTTATGCTGCAAAAAAAACTGATTAAAAAAACCTTTAAGTGTGGAGGAAGAGCTGATTCCTTTATCTCACTGAATTTTCCTGGTTGAACAGATTTCATTGGAAGTTTTCTGACTTTAGAAGGTTTTATGCAAACTTTTACATTTTATTTTTTTGTTGTCGTTGAGCGCAGATGTTATTTTTCAGAGTGCAGTCAGAACCAAACAGTTTAAAAAGTAATTCAGTGGAACTAAACATGCATCATTGGAAGATAAAATTAAAATTCACTGATTTAAATGAAACCTTTTAGGTTGCAGATGTGTTTTTATGATGTGTTGGTGTAACGATGGTGCATCAGCTTAATACTGTGGCTCATTTAAACTCAAATTAGTTGATTTAAAATTAAATTCACGTTGAGGTAACTTAATAAAACTGTTAACTGACAGTTGAATGTTTGATGAATAATCAACTCACAGACGTGTGTTTATGCTGCAAGCTGTTAAATCATCAAAACACCTTTAATGGTGAAGAAAAGCTGATTCCAGTAGTTTGTTGG
>NW_007578810.1:145394-149220 GCF_000690725.1 Stegastes partitus | reverse complement strand
AAGCAGAAGCGTGCAGCTCGTCTGTTTGCACACATTCAGTCTGCTGGGGAACAATGAAGGTGAGGAAACGTGATGATCTGCTGCAGGAAATGTGGACGGATTAGAAGCAGCTTGTGTGAGTCGCTGATGGTTTGTGTGTGTTTGTGCATCACTGGTGAAGAATGTCGGCATGATGCAACAGACACACAATCAGCGGCGCGGCGGTGATGGATGGGTTCAGGACTCGTGACACTGAGACGCTGCAGAGCTCCAGTAGCGTCACATTAACACGTTAACCACTGATTCTCTGCTTCTTCATCAGGCTGATGACTCGTCTCCTGTCAGCAGGTCTCAGGACGAAGCAGCTTCTGGCCACCGGGGGGCGACAAACTCCAGCTGCTCAGCCTCGACCCGTTCAGAGAAATGTGACCAACGACTGGTGAGAGTTCATGAAAGTTTATTTAAGGTTTCCTCCCAGTGAGAGGGATCAGCAGAGCAGGAAGCTGCAGGTTCAGGACTCACAGCAAACCTCCTGATGGCTGAAGTTCACCTTCAGTCCATCTAAAAGCTACCTTATGTCCAGGTGCTTACAGTTTTAAAGGTTTAGTCCACCCAAAATAGGACTTTCTAACCAACAAGTAATGATTTTAAAGGTTGATTTAGGGCAAAATAACACTTTTTGTTCAAGCATTTATGGTTTCAAAGATTTATTCCACCCAAAATACCACTTTCTACTAAAGTACTTATCGTTTTAATGTTTTATATTCCACTCAAATACTGCTTTCTGACCAATAAATGATGGTTTTAAAGGTTTATTTTAACAAAAATACCACTTTCTGTCCGGGTACATATAGTTTTAATAGTTTATTCCGCCCAAATAGGACTCTCTAACCAACAAGTTATGCTTTTTAAGGTTCATTTAAGGCAAAATAGCACTTTTTGTCCAAGCTCTTACAGTTTTAAAGGTTTGTTCCACCCAAAATACGACTTTCTAACAAACTAATTGTGGTTTTAAAGGTTTATTTCAACAAAAAAATACTCTTTTCTGTCTGGGTACTAATAGTTTTAATGGTTTATTCTGCCCAAAGAGTACTTTCTAACCAACAAGTTATGTTTTTTAAGGTTCATTTCAGGCAAAATACCGTTTTCTATCTGAGTACCTAAAGCTTTAGAGGTTTATTCCACCCAAAACACGACTTTCTGTCCACGTGTGTATCGTTTTTATGGTTTGTTATTCACAAATAATACTTTCTAATCAACAAGTTATGGTTTTAAAGATTTATAACAGCTAAAATACTCCTTGCTGTCCATATACTTATAGTTTTAAAGGTTTATCTCCCTTAAATAGTATTTTCTTTCAAACATGTTATGGGTTTAAAGGTTTAAAGTTTTATTCCACCCAAAATACTATGACATGTCCAAGTACTAATACTTTTAAAGGTTTATTCTTCCCTAAAAGTACTTTTTAACTAACATGTTGTGGTTTTAACGGTTTATTTCAAACTAAATACGGCTTTCTGTGCAAGTACTTATGGTTTTAAAGGTTTATTCCAACCAAATAGTACTTTCTAAACAGTCACATTTTACAAAAACGTATTCTGGTTTGAGAACGTTCTTAATTTGTTATGAAAAAACATAATTTGACGGCCAAACATCCTCTGAATGTTAAACCGTCTCTTAGTTTACTGTTAACCTCACAAGAACGTTGCTTTTGAAATGATGAATATCCTTAAAATGCTCTTTGAATGTTAAATTTTAATGTTTTCTTTTAATCTTCATTAGAGCTTGTTGGTAATGTTAGCCAACGTTGCAGGAACGTTTCCCTGTGGGACATTTTGGATTAAAAATTATCCTCAGTTTCAGCTTTACACAACGTCCTGATGTTCAGTAATATTGTCTCTTTAGTAAAACCTTACAAATACAACAAAACACTAAGCTGCAGTTTGTTTCAGGAGGCCGAGGCACAGCGCCGGCCTTGTTCAGCCCGACTGACTGCAGCCGAGTCGCAGCCGGCCGCCTCCTTAACTTGTGACCGTGAGCTGATGGTCACAAGTCGTCTGCAGATGAGTGAGTTTGGTTACGAGCTGCAGGCGGGAAGAGTGTGAGCGGGTTTATTTTTAGGGGCGAGTGGATGAAGCCTGGCGCGAGTGTTTGGTTGTAGTTTTATCTGCTGTACAGATCGAACCGGGCTTCACTCGGTTCAGGATGAAAACCTGCCTGATGTTGGACCAGAACCAGCAGTTTGACTGATCAGAGGCTCCTCCTGCTGTGTGGACGCTGACCTCGTGTTGCTTAAAAACCCAAACGAGAGTCAAGATAAACGTAGATCCTCGATTTCTGGGTAACATAAACTGAAATGTGAAACTAGCTGCTTTTCTTTGGTTTTGTAATAAATAAAAATATCTTCCAAAACCCTCTATTTTATTTTATAATTGCATCATGTGCACATTACAACTAATTTAAACCCCCAAAAAACAAAATAAAATGACTATTATTAATACAACCCAAAGAAAAAAATAGTTTTTACCTTAAATATACACAAATAATATATTTATTTGACCCCCTGAACCTTAAGCAGCTTCTCTGAGTCACATTTTTCTTCACTGTGGTTCATTTTTTACTGCAATATAAAGTCCTGACCTCTATGGAAACAGAATGAAGGAGAAGAATGAACTCAGAAATGACTTCTGTGCAGAAAAACACAGTTAGAATGACAGAAACCAGAAAAAAAAAAGGTCAACGAAAGTAGATTTTTAAAAATTATTTGTTTTCAAAAAGTGGAAAAACCCACTTTACAGTCAACATGTCCGACATTTTTCCAAGCGTCCACAGGTATTGCCAACACTGGGGGAGAACAGAGCTCAACAAATGACATAAATATTTAAATATTTACATTTTTAATTTTCTCTGCTCTGTGGTAAACACAACCTGCAGTTCAACTGAGTTCAGCTTAAAAAGTTCCTGAATTTTTGCCGTGTGCTGCACCGAGGACTGCAGAATTTTTAGATATTTGCAGAATTGGTTTTGTGCAAACGGCTTATTTTTTTGGCAAATTTGAAAACGACACGTAGAAAAAAAATCATTTGAAGCTCAGATTTTACTTACAGGAACCGTACGTCACACCTGATTGGTTGAAAATCAACTATTGTTTGTTTTTTTTTTAGCTTCTGGCGCTGATAGAAGTTGTTTTATGACCATTAAGAAGAAAAAAAAATTTTTAAATTAAAATTAAAATAACACGTCTTTCAAACCCAATAAAAGGCAATAAAACAAAAAAACATTTTCAAGGAGATGAACAAATGATTATGGCTGTGCATTTCAGCCAAGGTCCTGTGATGTTTACGTGAGAAATAATAGAAAAACACTGTCCCCCCTTCCCCCCCTCCCCCAAACCCATCAGACTTCTGTTGCCACGGTAACAAGCATGCTAGCTGATTAGCATATAGCATACCAAATAGCAAAGCAAAACATTTTCCCGTTGATGGAGTCGGTTTCACCGTACAAATGGCTGTGATGTGCCTCCCTGTTCCCTCGGTTCTTTCCCGTTCCCTCGGTTCTTTCCCCGTTCCCTCGGTTCTCTCCCGTTCCCTCGGTTCTTTCCCGTTCCCTCTGGTCTTTCTCGTTCCCTCGGTTCTTTCCCGTTCCGTCCGTTCTTTCCCGTTCCCTCGGTTCTTTACCGTTCCCTCGGTTCTCTCCCGTTCCCTCGTTCTTTCCCGTTCCCTCGGGTCTTTCCCGTTCCCTCGGTTCTTTCCCGTTCCCTCGGTTCTTTCCCGTTCCCTCGGTTCTTTCCCGTTCCCTCGGTTCTTTCCTCTTCCCTCGGTTCTTTCCTCTTCCCTCGGTTCTTTCC
>NW_007578810.1:133830-145383 GCF_000690725.1 Stegastes partitus | reverse complement strand
GCTAACTGATTAGCATATAGCATACCAAATAGCAAAGCAAAACATTTTCCCGTTGATGGAGTCGGTTTCACCGTACAAATGGCTGTGATGTGCCTTCCTGTTCCCTCGGTTCTTTCCTGTTCCCTCGGTTCTTTCCTGTTCCCTCGGTTCTTTCCTGTTCCCTCAGTTATTTCCTGTTCCCTCGGTTCTTTCCTGTTCCCTCGGTTCTTTCCTGTTCCCTCGGTTCTTTCCTCTTCCCTCGGTTCTTTCCTGTTCCCTCGGTTCTGCAGCTTCGGCTCCTCCCTGCTGTCACTGTGAGGGCGGTTTGACCCGACACACTCTGATTTAACGTCCCCACCGTTAATCTCCTAAAACATTTCTGGCAGCATTTTTTAAATTTCCTCCGATTCACAAAGAGATCATTTTCCAGGTTCTGATCCGGCTCGTTCTGACCGTTTATCTTTTGTGTGTCAAATATTTGCCAAAGAAGCATTTTTTTTGTGTAATTTCGATGACTCAGCGGTGGTTTCATAGTTTTCCTAATAATCCAATTTGCTCCGATTCCTTCGTCTCGGTTTGCATGTTTGAAACTCTGATGTAATTAAACCTCGTCACGATTTCCAAATTAGCTGCAGTGAACTGAAGTGAACTTTAATACCCTGTTTGAAAAAAAATGTCTTTGCTTTATGCAGAATTCACAACAAATCACTTTAATCTAAGACGTACAACACGTGAATTTAGGCATCTATCTAAAGTCTGACTTAAACCAGACTTAATCCATTAAACCCCAAAACACAACTGGCAGGTTTGAATGTCATGTTGTCTTCTTTTGTTTGTTTGTTTGTTTGTGAAAACTTGCAAAAATTCTACCATTTATCAGAATCAGAAACTGTAAAAACCAAAAGAATCTCAACTTTCCAACAGTCCGTGAACTACTCATCTGGGATATGCATTTTCTTTCCCTGCGAGAAACTTCACCTAATGTAAGATTTAAAAAATAAAAAAAATCTCTAATCAGATTCTGTAAAAAAACAAAAAATTTGGAGCTCCTCGGTGCAACCGTGAAGCCATCAGTGACTCAGCTGAGACCAACAGTCAAGTGGCAAAAATTCAGAGAGTTGGTTGATTTTCAGAGGAGAGACAAGAATGGAAACAAATAAGGAAGTGAAAATCCAGCCTACTGGAGATCCATCCAGCTGATGGTGAAACATCTGTCTACAGCTGATGAGCAGAGTGAAGAGGAAAGTCTGTAGAGGCTGTAAACATATAAATATCTACAGAAAGTACAACCTCCATTATTTGGTAACACATGGGCCTACAAATGGGATTCAAAAATGTCCAACAAACTTTTTTTTTGTCATTTCGAAAAGTTTTCAAATTGTTTAGCACAATTTTTGAGTCAAACTGAACAGTTTTAGGTTATTTTGGACAATTCTAGATATTCTTTCAGTCATTTTGGACAATTTTCAAACAATTCTGGACGACTTTAGACCGAGAGGAAACCAAAACAAAACTGCATCAGTAAAATAAATGTGGCATGGCTCAGAAACAGTGAACAGAGGAGCCAGTGGTTGAAGATCCATCCAGCATGGTGGAACATCTGTCTACAGCTGATGTGTAGAGCAGAGAGGAAAAGTCTGTAGAGGCTGTAAAAACATAGATATCTACAGTATGTAAAACCTCCATTATTTGGCAACACATGGGCCTCAAAATGAGAATCAAAAATGTCCAAAATTACTCAAAAGTGTCACTTTTTTGTCATTTCAAAAGGTTTTCAAGTTGTTTAGGACCAATCCATAGTAAAACTGGACAGTTTGGATAAAATTTGCGTCATTTTAGATATATTTTGAGTGATTTTGGGCAAGTTTCAAATCATTTTCAGACGATTTTTGACCGAGAGGAAACCAAAACAAACTTGGATCATTTAAGTAAATGCGACATGGCTCAGGAACAGTGAACAGAGGAGCAAGGAAGTAAATCAAGGCTTAGAAACTGCTGCTTGGAGTTCAGAGGGTTCATGTGAATTAGTTCCTCTACTGTAGGGAAACCACTGGTCATAATGTGACGTTTGCAGCTGAAAGAGATCTTAACGTGTATGTTAACATGCAGAGTTTTACATATTTGTTGCGTTAAAGAAATACATGTGTGTCAATATACAGGCAGCCGTGGACTCTTTGTGAAAGGAAAGAAGCTGTTTGGGATTTACAGGATTAGATGATCTCTATGACACCTAACCTCCTGATAATAATAGTAAAAACTAGCTGAAGTAAGCCTGGTTTCAGCAATAATTAATTCTATAGTTGTTAATGCCGACACAGAGCTCTTGTTGACGTCACGCCGCTAACTGGACAGACTCTCTGATTAGTGTCGGCCTCCTCATGACAACGCTCCGATCCGTCACCGAAACACTTTAATTTCCTTCATGTTTCACCTCTTTAGGATCTTTACAATCTAATTAACCGACGTGCTGCACGTTAACGAGCCTCACGTGAGGAACCTGAACACACGTGAGAACATGCAGACGTTAAAGTTCACGACACAACGTGAGTCTTTGTACCTGGTGGAGGACAAAAAAAAAAGGTCTGCTTTAAAAAGGTCATTTTAATCAACATCAGCTGCTAAAACATTTAATTGGTAATACGTTTAATGTCGCTGCTGCAGACGTCTGGTGTGAAAACACACCGACCGACCGACCAGAAGCTTCCTCCGTCAGACGAAAACATGCAGCAGACGGCGTGAGTCGCCTCGCGGAGAATCTGAAGCATTCTGTGACGCTTTTACACACTGACTTTGTTTCTAGAGAAACACGTCAGCCTCCACGGCTTGTCCTACTTCACCGGAGACAGAAAATAACACAAAGCTTCGAGTGTGTCAGAAAACACTGACATACTAGTTGTTATTTTGGTTTTATGACCACATTAGCTGCTGTTTGTTGGTGTGCTGAAGGATTTATTTTAAACTTATGAGGATCCTGTAGAGTTTAGAGTTTGTCCGTTAGTACTGGATTAATTCAGGATCTTTTATTGGCCAGTTTAAGCGCTTCTTGTTTTTTGAAAATGACTTTAGACATTGGGAACTCATCCTTTCATTTACTAGTGAGACTGATGGTTATATTTAGTGTACAGGAAGCAAAGATATTAAATCCAATTGAAGAGAATTTATTTGACACTGTTTAATGGTCTGAATCTGTCATTTCAGTGCAGCTGAAAACCATTTTTTTATCATTTTAGTTTTGTCTATTAGCTCTAAACTCAAACGACTCGACTGCATTTATTACGTTCTTTATGTTAATGAATGGTGTCAGAGTTGGAGGGAGGCTGTTGGGGTGGATGGTGGGTGTATAAAACTCACAACTGTCACACCACAGTTCACATCCAGACTAACTTTGATGTTCGGTTGGTTTGGGGTAGATTAACACATTATGTTTGAAGTCTTGGTGGACATTTGTGTATTAAAATCATCCTTAATTGTTTTTTGTGGAGATATCACGATTTGTTTTCAGAAATCGGGATCGTTTACATCTACGTCTTAAAGGGAGAACACTGTTAGTAGCAGGATGCTAGTGATGCTAACTTTGAATTTTATTGTTATTTGTAATTAACAGCACAATCAAACATTCATTGTCTAACTGATAAGACAAATTGAACACGCTGAACATTTGTCCTGTGCTGTTGTTGATGTTTCATTTAGCAGACGTGTGATTCGGGCCTCTGTTAAATTTGCCACCGTGAAATCTGAGCTCTGTCTTAGCTTGATCCTAGCTTAAGTTCGCCACATGAGTTTTAGTCGGAGGTCATTAACCTCCACAGAAGTCTTTGTCATTGTGCCTGTTGCTAGCTAAACCCCCACAATGCTCTCTGCTTGTTGACATGAGCTGCCTGTAGTCTGAGTGACGCCTCCTCTGGTTGCTACAGTCGTAAATGGTTAGAGGCTCCACCTGTTGGAACAAACAGGTACTACAGCTAATCTACAACACATTTACTGACATGCATGTAGAGAATACAGGTTTTCACCGTCTTTTGGAGCTTGTAGAGTCACCTTCTACCTTCTCCACATTCAGACAGCATCCTACTGGATGTTTACGGCAACGTTCCTGACATAGGGTCTATTTTTTCTTTACTGTTGCGTTTGCTTTCTCCAAATATTTCTTTTTTTCAGGATGTTGTTTTATTCATTAAAGAGTTATTAAGATGGAGGGAAAAAAAGCTCGACTTTTTCAGGCCTCTCAGCTGAAGCAGCAGGAATAAAAAAACCGGCTCGTACGTCACATTCTCCCGAAGAATCCCAGATATCCGAATGACATTTAAATGGACTCGGTCACATTTTTCACATTTTGACCGAGGTGAAGGAACGCAGTAATGCTGAGCGTTCAGCTGAGCATTAAACGCACAGACGACGCAGCAGCAGCAGCAGCAGCAGCAAAGACAGCTGGGATATATCAGTGAACTGGACATGTGACAGGAAAGCTGGAGGTCAAATGACACAAATTTATCCGTTAACCTCTTAGAATGGGGGGAGAAAAGAAAGGTTTTTTTTTTTTTTGTGTTGATGTGATTTGCAAATTGGTGCAGCTTCAGTTTAGAGTGAACTCAGTGAAGTCGTGGAGAATCTCAGGAAAGAGTCTTGAGTGCAATTCCTGCACACGCTCCGGGTTTCATTGCTGAAAGGCAGCATGTTGGCCGGCTGTGATGAGTTTTAACGATGTTTTAATTCTTCAGATGTCAAAAGTGTTGCTTAAAGAGAGTTCAGCGTTTTTGGTAGTATAGCCGTGACTCGATAATCCGACCCTTAACAATCCTAAACCTGCTATCCGACAGGTTTTTAGGTAAAACTAACAGAACCTATAAAAGCAGCCTTAACATAGCGACAGCCTTGGATTCTGACTCCAACATGACATTTTATGTCACCAATCAGGATGACGGCGTATTATCTGACTGAACAATCCCACAGATTGGCTACGTTCACACTGCAGGACTTGATGCTCAATGAGGATTTCTTTGTGACTTCCTTCACATTTCCAGTTAAATGCGACTTGTATGTGATCTGCTGTGTGAACTTCATACGACCCAAAAGTGTCCCGCATGCGCAGAACAGGACACGACGACGTCACACGCAGTGAGCGTGCTCAGTCTTTACGGAAGTAAACATGGATGGTAACGGTGGAGCATATCTGCCACTCCCCCACCGCCACCGATGGAGGAAACAGAAGTGTGAGCGCTAACTAAACTAGCATCAGCAGCCAAGTACTGCCCGTGTGTTCGGCCACTTCCACTCCGTCAGAGCGCTGCCCCGGGGTGGAAGTGTCCCCCGACCAGGACGAATATTCTGATATTCATCAGTAATTGGGCCTGAATATCCAGAGACCAGAAAGTGCTATTCAGACCATCCCTACTAGTTATTATAACAACTATGAACAATGAATATTAAGAACTAATGAGTCTTCCAGCATCCAGCCCTCCTTGTATCTGGACCTCCGTCTTGACAATCCAACAGCCTAAAAGAAGGTTTTACATTTAGTGTCGGATTATCGAGTCACAACTGTATATTTAAATAATAATAATGACGACACCACTTTGCTGCACAAGTCTCTTCATGATGGTACCTGGAGATTCAACGTTAGATATATAAAACTTTAGAAATCTTTTAAGTCTTGAAGCCTTTGACACATCAAGATTGAAGCCGTTATTCCAGGAAAATACTATTCAAGTCATTGTTTCATACAGAACATTTACAGCCTCAGCCGAACCAAAAAAGTCTTTTCCACAAAAGAAACCCAAATATTTATAGTGTGTAATTAAAATCCTACAAAGATTTTATAAAATGCTACTTTATCTGACTATAATACCTTTAAAAAGTTTGATTATGATTGTTATTATTGTTTAAATTAGTCTTTTTAGCATTTGCTGCAGTTTTTTCGTAGACGTTTCCTTAATTTGCTCGTTTTGTCTCAGATTTCTTAGTTGCGTTAACAAACTAACAAAAACTTTCAGACTCACATTGAAAAAAATATGCAAAGGATCCATTTATTTATCTTTTATCAGGTTTTGCCAACTCACTGTGCAGGAATTCTTAGATGCACAAAGAGGTGTAAATATTTCTATACTGGTGCAACAGAGCATGAGTTCGTCTGTCTCTGACCATCAGCTGTCGTCTTTTCATGAACCAGAAAACCAGTTTCCACGTGTTTCCTGTTAAATAACACGCGTCAACCTTTAAACTACAAGACAAGAGAATGAATGAAGCACAGAGACGAGCAGATTCATCGGTTTTATACGATTTTTCATCCAGCTTTGTACGTCTAAAGGGGATTTTTGGGTTTGCTTTTGGTGCCAAAAACTGGAGCTTGGCGGTTCGAGTCCTCGGTTTGTGGTCTGAAGCCGACTCGCTGTCGGTTCACCTGGTTCCAGTCCAGCTCTGGTCCTCGTCCATCCAACGCACATGAGCCTCATTAGCTGATCAGAGCTGCAGCAGGGGAACATGTGAGGCATGTTAGCAGTCATGAGACCCGATGAGTTTAGTTAAAACGGAGCTGACCGACGAGCTGCTCCTCGTTAAACTGTCACAAATTCAGGTGGACGAATCTGACTTAACCGGTTTATGTAAGAAATTCTGAGTTGTGCCGCAGAATGGAAGAACAGAAGTTGTTCAAACGTACTACACATTGACAGGAAGCCTTTTTTTTAAAGCTTATCAGAGAGCTGCAGGTTCACAAACTCTCTGAACAGGCAGGTGTACATAGATGTGGTTTAATTCACCCGTCCATCTGTTATCTTCCAGTTGTCCAGGATGGAGAAGCAGGTTGTTGTCGATGTCTCTACCAGCCGGGGTTTCCAGTTCCTCCTGGTTGATCCTGAGCCCAGATGAGATGTATAATCCCTCCAGACCAAGGATCTCCAACTCCGGTCCTCCTGAGCTCCTGTCCTGCAGGTTCTAGATGTTTTTGTACTTCAACACATCGGACTCACATTAATGGATCATTAACAGACTTGTGTAGAACTTGACTGCAAGCTGTTGGAGATCCATTGATGTGAGTCAGGTGTGCTGCAGTACGGAAAAACCTGTAGGACAGTAGCTCAGGAGGACCAGAGTTGGAGATCCCTGCTCCAGACAGTTCTCGAAAAAAAAACCTCGAAAAAAGGCGACCAGGAGGATCCAAACCAGATCACCTTGTTGGTTGAGCTGTAACTCTCCAGATGTCCAAACTCCTGTCAGTTCACCTGGTTCCAGTCCAGCTCTGGTCCTCATCCATCCAACACACAAGATGTCCAAACTCCTCACCGAGGAGCAGCGACTATCAGGAACTCTATCTTGTGATAGAAGTTCCTGGTCAAGAAAGCTCATGTATCAGTAGATGCCTGCTCATGGTTCTGAGCTTGTAGTGGTCGAGCAGCGTCAGCTTTTACTGCTTCATGCACCACAAAGATGGATTCTGTTGCTTCTGTAAAAATGTACAAGACGGTAAGATGGAAGGCTTTGGTTACCATCTGTGAGGTTACTTCAGATCGTTCTTGGCCTCACCAGAACCAGAACCAGTCACGGGGCTGCTGTTGCGTTATTTCTCAACACCGTCTCCTTTAAGGTCCACCGATGGTCAAGCTTCAGTTTCAGTTCAAAGCCACATTGGCGCTTCTTTTTCTTTGGCTGTTTTTTTTCAGTTGTCACATTTCTGATGTCGTCCCCATTAATGCTTTGACCTTTTTGCAAAAAGCCTATCTTGAAGAGTTCCTCACCGTCCTGAAACACCGGAGTCGTCACCGTGCCGACAGACATCACTTGTGTCAAGGCAGAGAACTGGTGTTTCCACTGTTTGCTTGTGACAGAACAGTGATATCAGACTTTAACGTGTAAAGAGTTACGCCCCTTTTTCTGGGTCAGAACGAGAACTTTTACAAGTATCCTCGTCTGTTAACCTTAAAATGTTCTGTTCTGCTCGATCCATGTGGTGCGTGAATGAGGAGGACACATCTGAAGGTGTTGAGTTAAACTTACAGAAAGACCATTTTTTGACTTTCTGTTTTATTTAACAGGATTTGCCGCCACAAACTTGGGTCAGAGGGACGTCTGGAAGAGTCTTGGACAACCATCAGTCACTCAACACGATGACCCATAGAACCAGGTGAAACACTGTCTTTCTGGTAAATGTGGCGAATGTGTTTACAGGGCGGGACTGGAAGCTCTGAGGAACCAGGGTCAGGAAACACAGCGTTGGTAGTGTTAATAGAAAAGAGTTTCGGCTGAACTGCAGGCAGTGTTTCCACAGAGCAGAGAGGAGACAAGTATAGAAGCTAATTACTGATTGTATAATATCTATAGCATGTAGAGGCTTAACTTTGGGGTGAAATCAGACAAACTGGATCAACAAAATAAACGTGGCGTGGCTTAAAAATGGTAAACAGAGGAGCAAGTGGTTGGAAGATCCATCCAGCATGGTGGAGCATCTTCCTATAGCTGATGAGCAGAGAAAGTAGAGGCTGTAAACATGGAAACAATCACATACCTACAGTGTGTGAAGGCTTCTGCTTTCAGTTTTTGTAAAAAGAATAATGAAAAATGTACTTTTTTTTCAGATTTCTAGCATTTTTGTGAACGTTTCGGCGCAGGAGTTTAGAAACTGAGTGGGAAATAAAACAAACTGGATGGATAAAATAAACGCAACATTATTTTTTAAAGATATTTTTCATTATTTAAAAAGCAAAATTATGTTTATTAAGGTTTGAAAAATGTTATTTCACAGACTTTCCCTGTTTTGGGCCCTTTGCTGCCACAGTTTGATAGTTTGTTCACAGATTTTTTTTGTGGTTTTCTGTGTAATGGATCAATAAAATAAACAGTGAACAGAGGAGCTAGTAGTTGGACGATACATCCAGCATCCATGGTGGAACATCTTCATACAGCTGATGAGCAGAGAAAAAAGTTGTAGAGGCTGAAACGTGGAAATAGTTCAATATCTGTGTAGAGCCTGAGCAGCGTGGACATCTGATAAAATGGTGATCAATCAAAAGACGTCGTTCTAGCTGAGTTGTGCTGCTCAGAGGGAGTTCTCTCTAACTTCTAATCGTGGTTGTTCTGTTTCCAAAGAGCTGCAGGACTTTATGTTGAAGAAAAAATGAGCCAGGAGTCAAAAATGTGCATAAACTGGAGACCCAGAATGATGTTCTGAAAGGCAGCGTCCTGCAGAAAACATGATCAAACCACTGATTCCTGTAAGTTTAACGTGTTTATACTGTGGCTGTAGTGAGCAGTGGAGCCTCTGGGGGGCGCCAGGAGAGGCTGGTAGTAAATAACAGTGTGGAATGTGTGTTTAAGTCGGTTTTATGTCGTATTTATGTTTACAATGGAGCGTTTTTAGGTCACAGCTGACTGTCAGGAATCCACAGTGAAGTAAAATCATGTTACTGTCAGCGTGATACAGAACCAGGCGCTGATTACACAACAACACACACACACACACACACACACACCCACACACACTTCTACAACCCCGCCACGCCATTGGCCGCCGCTGATGAATGGGCGAGTTGTTGACCAATCAGGAGCATGTGACCGGTGGATATGTAGGCCGACCGGCATCGGCTGGACACACAGCACCACCGTCCTGCATCACACACACACACACACACACAAACACACAAACAAACACACAAACACACATTTAGCTGCTCATTCAAACACAAACACAGAAGTCTGCTGGGATCCATCAGCCGTCATCATGCACAGCAAAGACCAGATCAGGTGAGAAAACGTCTTCATTACGTCTTATTTTCTAACTAATGCAGGTTTTATCAGTGTGTTGTGTTACAGCTGACGTTAACATCTTATAATATTTAATTTTGGTGTAAAACAGATGCTCATCAATGCATATTTCTGCTGTCAGAAGCCAAATTCGTCCAAAGAAAATGTTAAATGTTGAAGAAAGGCTTTAATTTTCCTGCAAAAAAGGATGAAAACTGAGCATTTTAAAGAAGTGGATGAATAAATGCTTGTAAATATTGTAAACAAAACTGGAGAAAATGGTCTCAACAACACAGATATTCTGCTAAAAGATAAACATTTCTTCCAAAACATAAGAAGGATATAAATATGCCACTAAAACCAGAGTCTAAATCAATAATGGAAACAGCTGCTGTGTGCTTTCAGATCAGGAAGCTTTAAGAAATTTGGTAAAAATCCTAAAACAAACAGCCTCATTATTGTATATTACTGCTGTGTCATCATTAGAAATCTGATTTTATCCAGAAAAACGTTAAATATTAGAGGACAATCTTTATTATCCTGTAAATACATCAGTTTTTGTTGGATTCTTGTCCCAAACTAACCTTTTATACAAGCTGTGATTTACTATTATGCTCCTACTGTGGGAGGAAAACGAAACTACGAGAAACAAGAGTGTAAAAATGTGAGATTGTAAAGGAGGGAACAACTCAGAAAAGCTGCTGTGTAGTTTAGAATCAGGAAGCTTGTAGAAATCCTAAACTTTTTGCCACGAAACTGTCTCATTATTGCACATTTCTGCCTGAAAAACGTCAATTTATCTACAACAAGTCAAATGTTAAAGGATAATCTTTAATAATCAGGTTAATAAATCAGATGCTTTTGGACATTTATACAACCAGAGATGCTGTTTGATTTAGTTTCATCAATATGGAGCCAGTTATTAAACACTAAACCAGGATTTGAGGAACAAAAGTATAAAAAACTGGGTGTTTTAAAGGTAAATATGTGAATGTTGTGAACCTGCAGGAGGCAGAATCAGTTTTGGGTAACAAAACTGGAGATGACAGTCTTATAGCAACACAGATATTCTGCAAAATAATAATAATAAAAACATTTCCTCCCAAATCTAAGGATGAAAAAAGCAACCAAAACCCCAATCCAATACAGTCATAGAAAGTCCAGATACTCACTAAAGCTGGTGTTTACTTTTGAATCAAGAAGCTTGAAGAAAATTAGTACGAATCTTAAACCTTTTGGCATAAATCTGAGTCTGATCATTGTATTTTTTATTTGTTTTCTTGCTCTGTGTCACTTTCAGAAGCCCGAAAATATAAATTCATCCTGAAAAAAGCTCAAATATTAAAGACAAGTGTGATCATCCAACTTTGATTGGTTTCTTCGTCGAGGATCCAAATCAGGCTCGTTAACATTAAAACAACCTGAGATCCACTGTGGGACTGAATTAAATCAGTATGAAACCAGTTAAAACTAGATTATTATAAATATCTTTTGGTAAAAGTTTGAATCATTTCTGGGAAACAAGGTCATAAATATGCAATCAAAGCCAAAGTCCAGAGCAGTAATAAAGGGGCTTTAGGATAAGAAGGATTAATTACATAAAACATATAAAACACAACGGTTCCCACTAGAGCTGTGGTTCTGGATTAGAAAGCTTGAAGGAAGTCGGGTCCAAATCCTAAAGTTTGTTACGTAAAACGTTCTTATCATCGCATGTTTGTGTTGCGTCGTCGTCAGAAGCAGCAAAACGTAAATTTATCCAGAAAAACACCCAAATCTAGAGAAAAGTCATTATTCTGTAGCTCAGGACCAAACCAGGTTAATATTCAGACAACCTGTGAT
>NW_007578810.1:131495-132742 GCF_000690725.1 Stegastes partitus | reverse complement strand
ATCTCAGCACAATGAGGGAATTCTATTTATTTGTGTGCGTTTCTTGTTCCTCGTCTGTTCCTGAACTACAAACCAGAGGAAAACAAGAAGCTTTTTTCTGGTTGTCAGGAAACAAATGGAGACGTTTTCACACTTCAGTCGCTGTAGTCGAGCTTTAGAGGCGTTAGAAGAACAGCAGTAAAAAAAACATCCAGGAAGGTAAAAGCACAACATCAGTGTTTGTGTGAGCGCTCAGTTGCACTTTTTCCTGCATTTTAAGCAGAAAACTGTCAAATCTGTGCCGTGCATTTCTTTTTAAACCTGCAGAAAAACGACTTATTATCCCAGCCTCGGTCGTTATCGGTCATGTGGATTCTGTTGCCGTCCGTCTGGTGACTTCCCTCCTTTTGCTCCGTTTTGGGAAATATGTGACTTTTTAATCCTCCGAGTGCTTCACTGTGTTCATCGGCTCCTCACGAGCTTCTCGGTGCTGAGAAAGTGGAGATTTTATGAGAGACAGTCGACTGCTGCAGCCTAAAGTGATGAAAGAGCGACGGAAGTTCTAAAACTGTTGAGTTTAAACTCAACATAAACATCTAAAAACCAAATGAAGCTGCAAGAGGCCTCTGAGTCTTTGGACCTGCAGCTTACAGGAAGTTGATCAGTCTATTGGTATTTAATTATGATTACATTAATTACACTTTTATTTTGAAAAGTAAAGTAGTGTCCACATTTCCTTCATGATGGGACAGACTCAGACTTGAATGTTGATGCCTAAATGATTGAATGTTTGGATTATTACCGTCATATATTTCTATATTTCTCACAGCTCTCCATTATAAGAACCCGTTCCTCATCATTGGTCCATTTACTGTGCAGATGACCTTTTAGGGACCAATGCTGGTTTAGGTTTTGTAGAGCCGGCTAACACAAACAAAGCCTGGCTCTGTCGAACTCGCTTCATGTTACACCCCTCCGATTTGAAACGTAGCGACAGAATCCATAAAAAAACGTATTTGAAGAGTTCATTCATGACCAGGAAAAAGAAAAACGTGACTTTAGGACAGTCAGATGTAGTTCAGGATAAAGTTTTTGAGCACAAATAGATTCAAACTGAGAGAAAACGGCAACGCTGGGAAGCAGAAATGATGTGATGATGATGCCGCCGCCATGCTACGTGGTTGAAGATTTTTTTTTATCCTTCCACTATCAGACTCTTAAATTCTCAGGACACGAACTAATTGAATGACAATAAAGTAAATCTATCT
>NW_007578810.1:123093-131245 GCF_000690725.1 Stegastes partitus | reverse complement strand
CATCGTGTCTTCAGTCATGACGAATACCAGAAGACGGCCGATTGGTTGATGTCTCAGACGAAGCACCGCCCCCAGGTGGCCATCATCTGCGGGTCCGGACTGGGCATGCTCGCCGACACCCTCAAGTGTCAAGACTCCTTCGCTTATTCCGACATCCCGGGGTTCCCTCAGAGCACGGGTAGTTGTTCCTGACACACAGCTGCACTTTAATGTTAATACAACTGAATGTGTTTGCTACTGACTCACAAACAGCTCCATGAAATGTTGTGTTTTTAAGTACTGACACATTGATTTACATGTGAATTATATTAAGTCTGAAGCCTAAATTACACCATCTGTCATATATCAGAGCCAGAAACTGTCCACAGATGATGCTTGAGTTTCCACTCGTCTCCTCCCTGCTGGCTGTAAACACAGTCTGCAGTTAAAGTGAGAATCCCTGAATGTTTGAGGCAGTAATAGTGTTGAACTTTTTTTTTTTTTTTTTTTTACAGATTCAGGTTAGCGCTAACGGTATTTTTTTGGCAAATTCTAAAATGAGACACTTCGAATAAACTGATTCTGATGAAATGACAAAATTTTAAGATTTAAGCAGTTTTGTCACAGTCGAGTGGTTCAACTTTAATTTCAGAAAATTTAAATTTCAGTGATTTTTTTGTTTCTGTTTTTACAGTTTCTGGTGAAGAAATGTTGCTTAATTTCTTTTTTAAGACAACACGTATTTCAAACAGGTTTTGGGTTTCAAAGAGTTGATTCACGTGAAAGGTCTCTAAGATCCTCATTAGCAGTCGGAGGCCATTGTTTAATTAATTAACTAATTAAGACAAAGTTAAACTAACTTAATATTGGGTGTTGAATGTGTTTTGGGCTGTTGTTTTAGTCTCTTCAGCTCATCAAGCAGCCGGTTTGTTCGTCAGCTAACGAGCAGCGACTAACAGGTTAAATCTGACTTCATTCATGCAACGCTACAGGCGTCACTAAAAGATGAACCTGAACTAGCATTAATAAAAACCTGCAGCAGGGGGAACTGTTTGCTCCAGAGCTGTTAGCTTAGCAACGCTGGTGAATGAATTCAAATCACTTCTGACGCTTTTTTTTTTTTTATTTCTCTGTGTTGCAGTTCAGGGTCATGCAGGTCGGCTGGTCTTCGGGGAGCTGAAGGGGAAAACGTGCGTTTGCATGCAGGGTCGCTTCCACATGTACGAAGGACATTCGCTGCTGAAGGTACGAACACAGAATCCTCCCTGAACCTGATCCAGACCTCAAACCGGTCATCTGATTAATTAAAGAGTCTTTCAACACAAAGATGGTTGGTTTCCACATGACTCCTGGTTGAAGTCTAAACAGGCTGTTTCAGTGTCTGTAGCTTTAAATGCAGGTGAGCACCTGCTGGCCCCGCCCCCTTTAGGAAGGACACGCCCTCTGTGTCTGTGATTGACAGATGAATGATTGATTGAGAGCAGAAGTTTTTATCGTCTTGCTTTCACTCTGAGGATCATTTATCATGGAAATATCAGTGGATTCTCAGCTCAGATGTTGATTTTAGCTCGTTTGTCTGATGACAAAAGGATCTGATTTCACTGTTTGGTTTAGAATGAAACGCCCTCTACACGTGTTTTAGCTTTTTTAAAATATGTTTTTAGAGACTGAACAGAAAACACTGGCACAATTTTTTATGTAGAAATAATAATTTTTTAGGCTCTTTAATATTATTAAAAATGAGTTTGTATTACCTTAAAAGCGTATTATTAATATATTATTTCCACATCAGCTTTCATTGGGATTTTTTATTAATCAGAATCAGAAATACTTTTTAAAAAAAAAATTTTAATCACCGATGGGAAATTCTTGTTCGTTACATGCACGTTTCCCCCCAAGAATGAAGATAGAAATACATTAAAATTAAAATAAAGCATACATTGAAGGCAATAGATAAATAAATATCAAAGTACAAAAAATAAACAAATATCAACCTCTAAAAGAAAATATATTCACACTTATGTACAGTTAAGGTGCAGGTCGTCCAGGTTGATGTAAAGTGTGGAGCTTAGCAGTTTGATGGCAAAGAAAATGAAGAGTTGTTCATTCATGCCATTTAGGTAAATTATCAAATACCACACATTCCTGTAATTGTCCCTCAGATATAATTTTAAATAAATGGTCCAAAACTATTAACGTCATTACAATCTGATCAAGTTTGTAGTTGTAAACTAAGTTCTAGCTGCTTTTTAAAACTGGCTTTAATGTGTGATATTTAATTATAATGACCTGACCTCCACACATTCAGGTCCATTTAAGGTCACTTTTAACGTTTGACTGTTTTACTTTTCTTTCTTTTTTTACCTGCCTTCTATGCTTTTTTTCTTTTATCTGCTTTTTATTCAACTTGTTTTGTTCCTGTTTTCATCTTATACCCTGTTTGAGTATCTTGAAAAGTGCTGCACAAAATAAATGTATTATTATTATTATTATTATTACTATTATTATTATTATTATAGTGTCTAATATTACTTGTTTCTATTCTGGTCTTATTTTAACTTATTTATCATCAGTAATGCCTCCTACTAATATCTTATTATGCTTCAACTAGGCACAGCACATTCTCATTTTATGTAGTTTTTTTCTCAGCTAGAATTTCTTTAAATAATCAAGTTTTATCTTAATAGTTATTGAGATAAATTGACATGAAACTCTGACTTTCTTTCACCAGATGCTTTACGGTGATGAATCTGGGACTCTGCTAGAAAACAAATAAAATACACAAACTGTACTCTGAAATTAAAGTTAACTATATTATTAGGTTTTATCAAAACCTTCACAGATGTGGCTTCATGACTTCTCATTGAGGAAAAGTCTTTTATTTGTTTTGGGTCACTTCCAGGTTTTATGTAACCCAATAAAACCAGGCGACCAACACAAACGAGGCCTACGTATACACCCGGTTACAGTTGAGCTGCTTTGACCGACTCAGTCACGCAACCTTGCTGCGGAGCGCACATGACCGTAATCAGCAGCATGAGACCGAACCTGTCCTGGTTTGTGAGAACCTGGCTCAGGTCCGGCATGAGTTCAGTCACATGCAGCCTGTTAGCTGCGAACCGTTCAATGCTGCCATTGTTTGTTACAACCGCTCACACGGTCGCACATCCTCCTGACGCGCCGCCGTCCAGCAGGTGGCGCTCCGTCAAAACCTTCCTCACAGCTGAACACATCCCACCCCAGAGGCAAAAAATACCCCATTTATATTTAACCGTTTACAATAAGACCAGCTGATTATGTAACTGTCAGGAGACACAGCCGGAGAGGAGGTGAAAAAAAATAAATTCCTCTTGTCACATTTCTTCCTCACTTTTTCACTGCAGTATAAAACCAGTATGCACCTCGACAGAACCAGAACAACCATAAAACGAAGGAGAGAGAACTTGAGAGAGAGAAAAATGAATAAATTACTGAAGAAAAATGGAAAAAACGTGGAATCAACATGACCACAGCTGTTACCACCATTAAAGAAAACAGGAAGTGGAAGCTCCACATACTGTCGATTTTCAACTGTTTCTGTTTACAGCCTTCACAAACTGTTTCTCTCCACTCTGCTCATCAGCTGTAGGGAGATGTTTCACCATGCTGGATGTATCTGCAGACAATTTACTCCTTTGTGTCCTGTTCCTGAGCCGTGCTGCATTTATTTTATTGATCCACTGTGCTTTATTTTCCTCTCAGTTTCTTTCGTTGTCTCGTCCCCGCTCTGTGGAAACACCGCCTGCAGTTCAACCTGAAAACTCTCCGAATTTTTGTCACTTACCTGTTGGTCAGAACTCAGTCACTGATGGCTTCATGGTTACACAGAGGAGCTGATTTTTTTTTTTTTTTTACAGAATCTAATTAGAGCAAACATTTTATTTGTTGTATAATTTTAAACTGAGACATTTGAAATAAAGTGATTTAAGTTCACGTCACAGGTGAGAAGTTCAAGGACTGTCAGGAAGTTTAAAATCAGCCATTTTTTTCAGCTTTTACGGTTTATGGCTCTGATACAAAGCATACTTTTGGCTGTATTTTTAAAAGATAACAGGCCTTTCAAGCCCACTGGCAGGTTTTTGGGTTCACGTGGTCATTTTTAAGTAAAAAGCATCACCTGACAACCAGTTTCCATGACAACAACCCTAACCAGGAAGCTGGTCCTATCAGACCACCGAGGCTACGATGAAATCAATCACTCTTCTGTCCGTCTGCATCCCTCAGACGACGTTTCCGGTTCGAGTCTTCAAGCTGTTGGGCGTCGAGACCCTGATCGTGACAAACGCCGCCGGCTCATTGGCCGACGGCCTCCAGCCCGGCGACATCATGATCATCAAAGACCACGTCAACTTCCCCGGATTGGTCGGTCTGAACCCGCTGTGTGGCCCCAACGACGACAAGTAAGGCCACTGCGGTGAACCTGAACAGAGGGTCTGCACTATGAAGTAGATTCAACATATCCAGGCTTTGTTTGTGTTAGCAGGATCAACAGAACCTAAAACCAGAATTTACTTATACAGCACGTTTGACAACAACCGGAGTTCACCAAAGCTCTGCCCGGGTTAACAGCCACGCAGCGGCAGAAATAAGTGCAAAACGCAATCAGTTTGTAAAAGATAACAAACATTAAGAACTATCATCAGCCAATAAAAACATGTAGGTCTTGAGTCCTGTCTTAAAAATTTCAGTTGAGGAGGAACTTGCATCAGTCAGTTACCACGGTGATCCGACTGTGGCATTAGTTACCATGGTGATCCAACTGTGTGTAGCATCAGTTACCATGGTGATCCAACCATGCAGCAGTAGTTACCATGGTGATTTAACAATGCAACATCAGTTACCACGGTGATTCGAATGTGCAGCATCAGTTACCATGGTGAGCTAACTGTGCCGCATCAGTTACCGTGGTGATCCAACTGTGCAGCATCAGTTACCATGGTGATCCGACTGTGCAGCATCAGTTACCGTGGGGAATCAGCAGGTTAAAGAGAACCACCTTTTTAACTCTGAAAACTCCGACTGTAGCCTCAACATCATAGTGCAGCCCCCTAATCGTGTGTTGTTTGTCCGGTTGTTGTTCCTTGTTGTCGTTCACTTTGTTTATTGTGATTGTGTTTTGACGGTGTTTTACCTCAGTGAACAGTGTCGTTTTTGTGGTTATTTATCATTTGCAGGTTCGGGCCTCGCTTCCCGGCCATGTCAGGCTGCTACGACAAAAACCTGCGTTGCCAAGCGATGGAGATCGCCAAGCAGCTGGGCGTGGCCGGACTCATGCAGGAGGGCGTGTACGCCATGGTGGGCGGGCCCAACTTTGAAACCATCGCCGAGGCCCGACTGTTGCATCGACTCGGCGTGGACGCTGTTGGTACGACAGAACGAATTTGATTTACCTGTTTTGTTTAAGTACAGATAATATTTAATAGAAAGTATTAAATATGTAATAAAATGGATCAAACTGGACAAAATATAATGTCCACATAGAAAAAATGATTTTACAAGATTTGACTGTAAAATTACACTTTTTTAAAAACAATATTTAAATCAAACAAAACAGCTCATTAGAATAAATTGTTGGTGAATTTTTCAACGTGTAGAACAAAATGATTTTAAGCTGAAACAGAGTTTGTCACTAATGATGCGTTCAAGGACCGTTGGAAAGACGAAACCCTGACAGCTTTCTGTGTTTTCCGGTTTCTCGTTGATAAATGGTCGTTTTGTTGATTTCTAAAAGACAATCTGCCTTCAGGGGTTCAGACTGTTCATAACCGATCACCTCACTCGATCAATACTCTGATTGGCGGTGCCATCTGCTTTCAGGTATGAGCACGGCTCCCGAGGTCGTCGTGGCGACGCACTGCGGCCTGAGAGTCTTCGGTCTGTCTCTGATCACCAACAAGGTAACACACATCCGATCAATACGCCCAGTTATTGATTAGGGTTGATAGACTCATTGATCGTGACCTGTAACAACGCTCCATAGTAACTGATCAACTGATCAACTGATCAGTACAACACAGCCTGGTACATAGTTAATTGACTGATTGACTGATTGACTGGGTAAATCACCTGACTCACTAGCTGATTGGTTGTCAGATTTGTTGGTTGTTTGTTTCATTGACTGATCGGTTGATTGATGATCAATCAGTCAATCAATAGGGTGATGGAGAGTGTACGCTCATTCACTCTCACCAGATATCACACTGAGTAAAATGTAATGATTGATTGATTGATTGATTGATTGATTGATTGATCCAGTGGTAAAGAGTTACAATGACTGATTCAGTTTGATACATAAATGATTGATTGATCGATCAGGTGGTGAAGAGCTACGAGGACTCAGTGTGATATAAAAATGATTGATTGACTGATTAAATAATTGACTAATTGAGTGACTGACTGATCAATCAGGTGGTGAAGACTTCAAATGACTGATTCAGTTTGATACATAATTGACTGATTGACTGATTGATTGATTGACTGATTGATTGATTGATGGACCAGGTGGTGAAGAGCTACGAGGACTCGGACAGCGTGAACCATGAGGGCGTGCTGGAGGTGGGCCGGCTGCGTTCCCACACGGTGCAGCAGCTGGTGACCGAACTGATCAGCAGGATGGAGATCAATAACAACATCACCAACAACGCAGCCTGAACACACACACATATTGATCGCTGTGCTGACGACACTGTCAGAGCTTCCTCCGGTTTGGTCCTTCTCATTGTTTCATACCTTTGCTGTACTGAAGCGTTTATTGGTGCCTGTTAGCCGTCAGGCTAAATCGGACTGTAAGTATTCATTCATCATATTTATGCCAAATCTAATAATTAATATAACGACGACTTAAATGGTGCTTTAATATAAAAACAAAGAGGTTTTTTTCTGTTTTTTTAAAATGATTATCTTGTATATTGTTGCTGTTGAATGATTGTTTTGTAAAAGAGTCTGTGTCACGTTTTAATCTGATTTAAAGATGCTGAAAACAAACAAACTGCCGCCTCCTGTGTTCTGTTGTAGATCCTCCAACGGCCACTAGGGGCTGCTGGGGTTTCACTGAGCTGAGCTTAAACCCAACGAACCTCCTGACAGCACCGGGTTTCTTATCTTAACATCGTTTAGAAATGAAGGATTAGGAAATAGCAGATTTAAGCAAATGGTTTTCAAATATGAGAAGCAGGTGGAGCTTCATCACAACAGAAAGCTTTTTTTTCCTTCTTCAACTTTTATTTTTTTATTAAATAAATCATTTCAACAAAATTTTGCACCCCAGTATTTACAGATTTCACAGAACAAAGTATTTATGATATAAAAACAGGACTAAAAAGAAAGCTTACTGTAAAACAAACAAACAAACAAACAACAAAACATTACACACACCAAGAATTATACAACAAAATTTGTACAAACGTCTGACTAAAGCTAATAAACAAAACACTGCCAACTAACTAAACTCTGCATAAAAGAAACATAAGAAAAACGTTTTAAAAATTACCAAAAGAACATAATATTAAGAAAGAAATCAAACTCATACAGTTTATCTATTAATCAAATAAAACACGACGTCGTTTTCTTCTTTGTGTTTCTTCTTCACCATTAGCTCAATGCTAACGCTAGCAGCATCATCGGGATGCAGCGAATGGACGAGATGTAAAATCCACATTCTGACTGACATTAAAGATGCATTCAAATTTAATTTAAACCATCAGGAAAATAAAGTTTCCTACAAAGCCGGACAGTCTTTTGAGTCTTTGAGGGTTTGTTGCTTCACTTGTTGAATCAGAATCCCTCCATCGTTTCCAAACACACAGCGAGGTTTCAGTCGGACATCTCGGCTTCCAGCAAAAGAAAAATGTCACAAATAGACTTCTGACAACCAAATATAAACACAAATAGAACGTATAAACACAAATTGAACATATAAACACAAACACAAGAGAACTGGTTAACTCTCGAAACTCCAAGACGTCTCAGTGTTTTTTGCTCTCATCACTTTTTCCTTCATGTTTAACTACAATAAATATAAATATGTCCTGCATCTCCATGGAAACAGTGTTTCACATTATCATTAAAGCAGCTGGAAGAGGAACAAATAGAGACCCTTTTTATGGACAATTAATGTTTATTTTTTATTGCAAAA
>NW_007578810.1:117738-118980 GCF_000690725.1 Stegastes partitus | reverse complement strand
AGAATCTCTAGAAGCTGAATCTGAAGAAGACTTTTTCGATGCTGAACTAGAACGTGGAGGAGAAAACCCAGAAGACAGTGGACCAGAACCGGGAGAAGAATCTCCAGAGGAAGCTGACCTAGAACCTGGAGAAACGTTTCCAGAACCAGAACCTGGATTTTCAGGTAACTACATGAACATGAGTGATTATTATTGTTTTATTAAATGAAAAAGCTTTAATTGAAATGATTATTTTTTAAGTCATTAGCTGCATATTTACATTTAGACACAGTCTGAATAGAAAACAATCATTCAAACGTCGTGGTTAATTGATCAGGTTTGATGATTGATTGATTGATTGATTGATTGATTGATTGATTGATTGATTGATTGATTGATTGATTGATTGATTGATTGATTTATCATAAATTGTGACAAATATGCGGACAAAACGTGGAATTGTCAAAATTGTAAAAATAACTGCACATGTCTGTAACATAATGTGTTGCTGGTTTAAAAACAGTCAGACAACTTTTAACTTTTAGGAACTTTTTTAGTGACTTTGCTTCATCATATTTGTCATTTCACAAAACTGTAGAAAAATCTACGCGCCAGATTTAATTTAATTTTTTTCCTCTTGCAGCCCTCGATGTTTTTCACAACCTGCTGTCTCACTGGTTCAAGAGAAAAGGTTTGACTTCCTGCTCACGTCAATCACAAATGTTGTTTATTTGATATATTAATATAAAAATCTGTAATGTTGAACTTATTTCTGGTGAAACTTGCTGCAGCTCCTCCTGCTGCCGACCAGCATCAGACCCACGACCTTCAGGCGTCCCAGCATGCATCTGTCTCCTCCCAGGACGCCTCCTGCAGTGCATGCTGGGAAAAAGAGCAGCAGCCCGACGAGACTGGACTATAGAAGCATGAATGAGTGACACAGAAAGCCGACTGACTCCTGAAACATCTGTCAAATAAAAATACTGTTAAAAATAGAAAACAAAAAAGTTTTTTTATTTGCTGATGATTTATAATTTTCCTTTTTGTTGTTGTTGTTAAATTACAGATGATATTTAGTTAAATCACAGACTAAAAGTATTAATTTACATGTTAACCATGTTTTTTTTTAGAAAAACAGCCAAAACTGTAAATAAAGTCAATATTTTCACAATAAAAGTTTTTTTTCTGTTGCAGTGTTTGACTGTAAAACTGTATTTAAATCAGTTAAAGTATGTCATTATTTAAAAGAAAGATTGTGTATAA
>NW_007578810.1:111854-114693 GCF_000690725.1 Stegastes partitus | reverse complement strand
GATTTTCTCAGAATGACAGAAGCTTTAAAGAACAACAGACAAACTGTCCTCTGAGGTGAGTCTCACACATTAAAGCTGTTTTAACATCCAGATGAGTTTATGTGAAGCTAAACTGCATGTTTAAGAAGCTGCCGTGTTCGAAACGGCCACAAGTTTAGATCAACGTGTCCAGAGGGAGGCGCTAGAGGAGAATCTAACGGCTTTACAATGTGCTGATGGAAGTCTGTCCAGTCTCTGAAGCACAGTGTTGGTCTGCAGGACTCCAATCCTTCATGTTTCACTTCAGTCTGAAGTCCTGCAGCTGGATGGAAACAGAACCACCAGCACGACCAGAACTCACAGACGTCCTCGGTCCAGTTTGACACAATTAGAACAACAGAAAAAGACAAAACTATAGTTCAATGTCTTTATTTGTTTTGTAAAAAGTTGGAAAAAAAAACCTGGACTCAGCTGAAGGCTCCTCTGTTCACTGGTTCTGAGCTGCAGATGTTCTGCTGATCCGGTCGGGTTTATTCTGCTCTGCTCTGTGGAAACACTGCCTGCAGGTCAACCCAGAAAACAAAATGGCGCCGATGACTTCATGGTTGTGTCGAGAAATCAGGATTTATTTTGTTTTTGACAGATTCTGGCACAAGTAAAGATTTTATTTTTGACATTTTTTGTAAATTAAAACACGTCAAATGAAGAGAAGCTGATAAAAAGCGACACGCTGAAGCTCTTATATGAATAAGTTTCTGCATTAAATATGATTAAAAGATGGAAATCTGTTGATTCTGATTCGTTTCTACAGATAAATGTTTTAATTTTGGGTGATTTATTTATTTATCTTTTTTTTAATTCTTTTTAAAGCTGATGGGTTTTAGACTAGGTTACGTTTCCACTGCTCTTGTAGCTGAAGAGGCTTTCGATCAAACTACATGACCTTCATCAGCCTTGAAAAGCTCAGATTTTAACTCGAGGAAGTTGGTGCGCCGTGACTGAAACCTTCTAACAGCCACTAAAGAGACCTGCTGTGGTTTCATCCTCAATGTTTCTTTGCTTTTCCTTCTGAAACAGTTGGACGATTCCAGATTGTGACGATGGCCGAGGAGCTGACCTTCGACCTCTTCGTCGTGTCTCTGCTGGTTCTGCTGCTGGTTCTGCTGCTGGTTCTGCTGCTTCTCTGCTGCATCTTCAGACAAAACAAAAACAGGTAAAGACGACCCACAGCTGCCCGATACGACCGGCGCTCAGAGACCTCTCAGTTATAAACATAAAGAATATATAAACGTTTAAATTTACACTTTAACTGTAAGAAACCTAAAATCAGTATTTTTATAAATACTGGTCCATTCTTTTACATTTTACCATAAAATTACATTTTTTAAAGAAATTACTACTACTACTAATATTTATTATTATATTATCTAAATGTGTCTTTAAAGATTATTTTAAATATTTTTGTCATTATTTGAAAGCAAAATGACGTATATTAAGGTTTGAAAGATGGCACCTCATTTTTTGTGACATGTTATTTGACACATTTTTCCTGTTTTGCAAAAATCACAGAATAATTGTACGTTAACCACGAAACAAACAAAAGCTGCTCTTCTGCAGTGTGACCGTTAGCAAAGAAAAATATCATTATTTCAGAAATATTTGTTTGTTTTTTTAAAAAATGTTTTTGCAGTTTTTGATCTTACAAAAAGTTTAAATTTATATGCAACTGAAATCAGTGTTTGTAAAAATACTGATATATATATATAATAATCGATCGAATCGATTCTTTTACATTTTACTGTAAAATTACACTTTTTTTTTTACTCTATTTAACTTTATTTTAAAGAGTTTGTCATAATTAGAAAGCATAATTATGTTCATTAAATTTTGAAAAATGGTACATCATTTTTGTAAAATATTATTTTACAGATTTGACCTGTTTTGTAAAAATCACAGAAAAAAAGAAAATAATTTACATGTTAATAATAAATAATAATAACAAAACAAAATAATAAAAACTACATCTGTTCTTTTACAGTGTGTCACCTTCAGCAATTAAATTTTTTTATATATATATATATATTTGCTGTTATTTTTTAAAATCATTTTTACAGTTTTTGATCTTTTTTTATTTAAATTTTATTTCAGGCACTCTTTGCAGATTTGTTGTGTTTTTCTTTGTACTGGATCAATAAATAAATGCGTGGTGGCTCAGAACCAGTGAGCAGAGGATCCAGGAGCTGAAGATCCATCATCACGGTGAAACATCTTCCTACAGCTGATGAGCATAACAGAGGGAACGCTGCTGAGAACCTGTTTGAGTCCAGGTCTTATTGTTGTTGTAACCTCTGCTGGTTCTGGTTCCTCAGAGATGTCGCTGAGCTGCAGATCTCGACAGGACGACCCGCTCGCTCGCTGACCATCAGAACCAGGCCGGACCACGCCCACCTGCTGCTGGACCAGCTGCTGGACCAGGTCTTCTTCCAGGTGGAGGTCGAACCACGACCTGGAGGAGAACTTCGACAAATTGGACTAGAACCTGAAGGAGAATCTCTAGAAGCTGGACCAGAACCTGAAGGAGAATCTCTAGAAGCTGGACCAGAACCTGAAGGAGAATCTCTAGAAGCTAGACCAGAACCTGAAGGAGAATCCCTAGAAGCTGGACCAGAACCTGGAAGAGAATCTCTAGACGCTGGACCAGAACCTGGAGGAGAATCTCTAGAAGCTGGACCAGAACCTGATGGAGAATCTCTAGAAGCTGGACCAGAACCTGAAGGAGAATCTCTAGAAGCTGGACCAGAACCTGAAGGAGACTCTCTAGAAGCTGGACCAGAACCTGGAGGAGAACTTCGAGAAATTG
>NW_007578810.1:107326-110317 GCF_000690725.1 Stegastes partitus | reverse complement strand
ACAGCCAAAACTGTAAATAAAGTCAATATTTTCACAATAAAAGTTTTTTTTCTGTTGCAGTGTTTGACTGTAAAACTGTATTTAAATCAGTTAAAGTATGTCATTATTTAAAAGAAAGATTGTGTATAATAATGTTTTTAAACTAAAATGTACAGATTTTCCTTGTGCTGTTAAATTACTGGAAAAATCATGCCCCCAAAAAAGGAATAATTTAAATGCTGACTGTTAGTAAACGGACTGAAACTGGACGTAATGTTCACCTCAAACACCTGCATTTTCACAAATAGTCATAATTTGGTCTTTACACTGTGTGAGAGTAAAATTATCATTTTATTGTATTTAAATCAGCAGAAAAATGTCGTTGTTTTACGGATGTTTCCTGTTGTTTTTTAATGTTTTGTAATTTTTGATTGTTCGTGTTCGACCATTTTATTTATTTTTAAAAATTTTTGGCACCTTTGCTGCCAAATTTTCACAGTTTTTTAATAGATTGTTGTTGTTGTTGTTGTTTTTGTTGTTGTTGTGTACAGCAGCCACGACCCCAAAGAGAACATCAGTTTGTGTTCGTGACGCCCAGTTTGAATCTAAATATCTCACGAGTGAGAACTTTCATGCACTAATGTGTGAACTCCACAGATTGATCTCTTTACATCAACACGTTCATTTTCTTTTGAATTAATGATTAATGACTTAATTTGTTCGAAATTGAATTTATTTCGAACAAATGAAAGCTAAAAGAAAATATAAAAACAATAAAAAAGAAAAAAAAAGAGCAAAAAAAAAATCAGAATATAATCCATTCATAATATTAACAAGTTCGAAAAAGGAGTTGGAAGAAGTTTAGACTTTTCATTTTGACAGCCCTGATACACATTTATCTGATAAATGTAGGCTTTATTTTATTTTATTTTATTCTATTTATTTTCAATGATCTGGTGACCCCATGAAATGATCTTGGGACCCCCATGGGGGTCCCGACCCCCAGCTTGAGAACCACTGGTGTACACAACACAGAGTCCATCTATCTAAGACTTGGAAGTCGTCTGAACTCACTAAGATTGATGCAAACTGCTTCTCGTCGAGTCCTGACTTCATTTTTCACATCTAACAGCTTCACAGCAAAACAAAGAGAACAAGTCCTTCTTCATCTGCATTCTCTCTTTAAAGACCGTCAGCTGTTAACGAGGCTGACGAACCAATCATCAGCCGACTCGTTAGCCTTCTGCTGCCTGATTAGCTGCAGCTGTTCAAGTCGGAGACATCAGGAGAAGTTTTCAGTCTGAGATCAGAGACCTGGAGGCCGACTGATCGGCGGCGTGTCCACGTTGTGCTTCAGTCCAGCAGGATGCAGCAGGAACCTCCTCCTCCTCCTCCTCCTCCTCCTCCTCCATCTCAACTTTTAAACTGAGTGGGTGGAAAGTCCAAACATCTGTGATGTGCTGAGAGTCGCCCTGACACAGAGGAAGCGGCGGCCGCTTCACCCTCATCTCATTTTCCACTTCAGCTCGTTGGGGGAAGCCGTGGAGACACAGTTCTGCTGCACAGAGTTAAGAACGAGCATGAACGCTGTTTGTCTGAAGTCTGGGAGGAACAAACATCAGAATGTGTGTGACGCTGAACAAACAGTCTGATCAGAGCCGGTCAACGTGAAGGACGACATGTGGCCTCACATTAAACAGATCAGAGCTAAACGTGACTGATCTGCTGTTAGAGTGAACACAAGAGTCTTCATGCACTGCCAGCATCTGAGGATCTGAACACCCAGTGGATTACTGTTGCTATTAATGGTAGCATGTGGGACAGCTAACGTGGCTAACGGTAGCTTTGGTCTGCTCACATGTCAGAGCTCCGACACTTTGATTTAAACCAGTAAACAAGGACTGGTTGTGTTCGTGTGTTTTCTGTTGAGCTTCAGTTCACCTAAACTCAGCTGCTGTTAGCATCTGTTAGCTTCTCTCCTGCTCTCTGTGCTCACATTTACTGCATTATAATATCAGCTGAGTTCACATTAAAGCCGTTTGCAGCTAAAATATTGATTTTATAACGTCGTTCTGACAAACTCACAAAAAATTCAGATTTTCTTTCCATGATGATGCACTAGTTTACTGTTATTGTAACAAAAGAAAACTGGAATCATGTAACTTTTTTTTAAAAAATGTTAAACTATGACAATAACTTGAGCTTAAATTATGTTTTAGCTGATTTAAATACAGTAAAATTGTGTCATTTTACACTTTCACAATATAAAAGAACAAATTACTGTTTGTAAAAATGCAGATTATGTGCAGCTTTAGCTCGTTTGTTTTGTGTTCAACATGTCAACTGATAGATTTTTACTTGATTTTATGTGAAATTTGACAAAATAAGGGGAAAATCCTTAGAATAACAGTTTAAAAATGTTTTCAATCCAATGTTAATATTTTTTCTTTTAAATAACAGCAACTATCTTCAAAGTAAATGTTTTTTGTGCAGTTTTACATACAGCAAAAATAACAACATTTTACAGCAAAAACAAGAAAAACTTTTCACAGTCAACATCTAAATTAATTCCTTTTTTCAAACTATGATTTTACTAGTTATTGTCTGTAATTTACCAAAACGTGGAGAAAATGTAAAATAACAGGAAATTGTTTTAAAAAAAAAAAAAAAGTTCAAATCTGTTTGGATAAAGGCTCTGAAAAGTAAAGTTCAGACTCTGTATGGTCAGAGCATCTTCTTCCTGAAGCTAAACATGTGGCTTTAATAAAGAGTTCACAACATGGAGGCTTTACCCACAAAAAAAAATCAGATTTTTCCATAAAGAATGCACTTTTTTATTGCTTTTTTTTTTTTTAAAAGCTTGAATACTGTAGCTGTTGAAAAACATTAACTTATAGAGGTAAAATATATGTAAAATAATGTTCTTGAAGCTGATTTAAATCCAGTAAAACAGAGTAATTTTACACTTAAACACTATTAAAAAAAATTAATTCCTGAGTGTTGTTCCTGAAG
>NW_007578810.1:95166-106551 GCF_000690725.1 Stegastes partitus | reverse complement strand
TTTTTTTTCCAGCCGGGTTACTGTGGCACCGGGGTTCGGTTACAGCGTCACACCGGCTGGACGGAGGAGGGTTCACTCCAGTCCTGCTGCTCCCTGAGGCTGGATGGAAGCTGGGCTGAGCGGTGAGTCCTGCTGGAGCTCTGCTGTGGCTTCATGTGGCTTCACGTCCTGACGGGTCTCCTGGACATGTGGATCTCTGCTCGTCTGCTTTTGTCTTGTGTGAAGTGGAATTGTAAGAAAAGAAGTGGGAAGTGCTTCCTGTTGCTTTAATTGCAAACAAATGCTGCAGCTCGTCACCTCTTCTGTTGTTGGATGTTTCCTGCGCTGTGGAGGAACGAGCTGAGCGTCCGGCCTGGTGGTCGCTGGACGTGAACGCACCTGGAGGCTCCTACCTGTCTGCCTGCTGCACCTGGCGCCTTTAAACCTTGAATTATTCATTGTAGGAGGTTTGTTTGTGCTCCACTGCTCCGCTTGGCTCCTCTTAAACCTGATCCGAGGCCTAAATGAGAACTTTACTTTATCAGGATGTCTGTATTTATGCAACACTTTGATCAGCAAAACAGTTTAAAGACAGTTTTGGCAGCAAACACTGAAGCAGGTGTTGCTGCAGCCAAACTGGTTTCCAACAGAAAAACGAGATTCACGTCGCAAATTTACAAAACAGGTTTAAATATTGAAGTTTAAACTTTGCAGTGTTGTTTGAAATGTAAGTTTACCTGATTAAATGGAATATTAAGGAGAAGAAAACACCTGCATAAGTTAGTTATTTAGACTGAAGTTGCTACAAAAATACTAATTTGTCTGAATAAATCAAATATTAAGATTATTATAATACTCATTTATTTAAATAAATTAAATACGGGGGTTTAAAATTCTGCAAAAATACAAATTTGCTTGAATAAATTATATATTACAATTAAAATATTTATGTAAATAAATTAAATATTATTGATAAACACTACAAAATACAAACGTACCTAAATAATGAATTAAATATGAAGATTAAAGTCCTAAAAATAAATCACTTGAATAAGTTATATGGTAAGATTAAAATTTTACAAACAACTAATTTACATAAATAAATTAAATATGATTGTTAAACTCTACAAAAATAGAAATTAACAAAAAATATTAAATATAAAGATTAAAGTCCAAAAAGAAAAAAAATACTTGAATACATTCTGTATTACAATAAAAAAAAATTACAAAAAAACTAATTTACATAAACAAATTAAATGATTGTAAATGCTACAAAAATACAAATTTACCAAAGTAAATTAAATATGAAGATTAAAGTCCCCCCAAAATTACAAATTCACTTAAATAAGTTGAAAATTCTGATTTAAAAAGATCCCACAAAATTCAAATTCATTTGAATAAATTATATATTACAATTGAAATTTAATTTTTTTTAAAGTAATCCATTGAGATAAATTAAATATTATTGATAAACACTACAAAATACAAACATACCTAAATAATAGATTAAATTTGAAAATTAAAGTAAAAAAAAATTCACCTGAATAAATTATATATTAAGATTAAAATTTTACAAATAACTGATTTACATAAATAAATTAAATATAATTGTTAAACGCTACAAAAATACAAATTCACCAAAATAAATTAAATATGAAGATTAAAGTCCCTCCAATAACATTAGTAATTCACTTAAATAAGTTGAAAATTATGGTTTAAAAAAATCCCACAAAAATGCAAATTAATTTGAATAAATTAGTTTCCAGCATTATTAGGCCTTCATCATGAGCGGTACCGTGGACCCAGAAGGTTCTTTAAGTGTACTGATGCATTGGATCACTTGGTTGACATTTGACTGACTTCTATGGCTTTTATGGCTTTTATGGCTTTTATGTCACGTATGATGTAGTTTTTGTTATGCTGACATGCCAAAATGTCAACATGAGTCTGTTTGGGTCATTTTTAAGCTAATTTGGACCGACTTTGTGTCATTTTGGACATTTTAGAGTTACTTTGGGCCAGTTTTGTGTTGTTTCAGACACATTAGGAGTAATTCTAAAGAACTTTTGGGCTATTTCAGACACAGACGTGATATTTTCCAGCCGATCCAAATCAGTTGTGAAATGATAGCGGTACTGTGGCCCCAGGATTCCCTGTAAAGGTATATATGTGGATGTAGACATGTTTATGATTAAATATGCCATCTCTGATTGATATTTCACCAACTTTTTTGATATTTTGATGTTTAAATATCATAAAGCTCCATTTGGACCATTTGTAAACCATTTTGGCCAAGTTATGAGTCGTTTTTGGGTTAATGCTGATGGTTTTGGATGAAGTTTGAGTCATTCTGGGAAATTCACATTTCCTACTAAATGTGTAGTCCTTCTATTTCTGTTTTGACAAAGTGGTGATGTTGATTCATTGGTAAGACCAACTGTCATTATATGTGCAGCGTACCAAGCTGCCTCCATGGTGTCTTCATGCTAAAATTTAACTTGTGAGACTTATTTTGCAGAACGTTCCCGTACGTACCTGAATTCATCCATATATACGCCTGCAGGAGCTTCTGAGGCCCCAGTACAACTCGTTTAAAAATGATTTCCTCTTTCAAACACCAATATTTATTTTCTTTTCCTCTGCTGGAGCCTTTGAATCTTTTGGATCCACTGGAAACTGGTCTGTCTGCGTCTTTA
Source organism: Stegastes partitus (assembly GCF_000690725.1). NCBI lineage: Eukaryota > Metazoa > Chordata > Actinopteri > Pomacentridae > Stegastes > Stegastes partitus. The sequence continues at coordinate 103,876 of NW_007578810.1, read as the reverse complement.
CCCAGTTTGACGACTGTGGGAGTTTCATTTCTGCAGATAACGAACCTCTAAATGGCTGAGACGTTTGGTTTTAGGATGGAAATATTGTGCAGAACTTAGAACTTCCTCTCTAGATTCTAAACTTCTTAAAGACTTTCACCTCCAAGAGTGTTTGTTCCATCCCCACCTTCGTCCCAACCGGTCGATGGCTGCCTTCCCTGAGCCCGGTTCTGTCGGTTGCTGCCTAAAGACATCTTTGGACTGCTGGGTTCTTTGTTCAGAAGTGCTGTGAGATGGGACATGTTGCTGTACAAATGAACTGAAATAAATAAAATTAAAAAAGACCGCACTGAGACTGTCTTGCATCCTCTTGTCTCGTCCCTCAGGCCCGACTGGTCCTGATGCTGTTACCATAGCAACATGACCCTCAACACCCAGAGAGAGAAGGAGCCCCTGCGGAGGCGAGGCAGCACCCCGATCCCGCCCCTGTACCAGCACCCGTCCTGGCCCCGGGACCCCCGGCCCCTCGGCGGCGCCCAGCCCGACCTGGAGCAGCCCCGGCCCCAGCGGAGCCACCCTCCCCTGGGCCAGTCGGCCTCCTACCACCCCGGGGACACGTCCCTCCACTACCGCGCCCAGTGGAGCTCGGACTCGGACGATGACTCGCAGAGCGACTCGGACTGCGTGTACCGGGTGGTGCTGCTCGGCGACCACGGCGTCGGGAAGACCAGCCTGGCGGGGATCTTCGCCGGGATCACAGAGAAAGACGAGCAGCCCGGAGGTGAGACGCTGCTGCCTGTCGTTAAGCCCCGACGTCCTCACCAGCGTTTTATGAGCCGCTCTTTCATCGCTGCACTCTGCAAACGTTCCCCTGGACTCTGGTTTCCATCAGTCCTGACAGGGTCCAGGTTTCCCAGCAGGACTCAGATTTAACGCTGATCGGCTTCAGGGCTGCGACAAAGGAAAGTCAGAGGAGGACGTCACGTTGTTTATAGAACTTATTTATCAGTTCACCTCACACAAAGCGCAACAAACATTAAATAAACGGAGTAAAGTCAATATTTAGAGCGAGCGACATTTGCCTCTAAAACACGTCCAAGGTCCTCCGGAGGTGGTTTCTCCAGACGGACTCCAGGGTGTTCAGATCTGTGGAGGAAACCGAGTCCTCGCTCTTCATGTGGCTGAGGATGGTTCTTCTTACTTAATATATATATATATATCTACATCCAGAAGATCCCAGCCTACCTGGACTGAAAAAAACAGGAGGTCTTTGTAGTTTAATGGTGTCTCTATAGTAAAAAAAACAGATAGTAATACATTTTATTTGTAAGCGCCTCTCAGAGCATTCCAGGACGCTTACAATAACATATATATGTAATAATTTATTAATGTACAACAGCAGAAAACAAGACATTTTCCTTTATTTAATTGTAAATATATCATAACAGTGAAAAATAGAATATTATATTAGTGAATCTATATTAAAAATGGAATATGTTCCACTTTTTGATGGTATATACATTTTAAAAGCAGGTACTTTGTATGGATTCAATTTAATGCTACATCTATAGAGATTAAACAGGTAACCTCATTTTAATGGTGAGGAAGGCGAAGGTTTAAAAAAAACAAAACAAGGAAGAAGTAAAATATATATCTTGATGGTCAATTGGGGAAAACAGACATTTTCTATTTTTAAACAAAACAAAACAGAATAATTCCTGGTATTTAATGGTGAATCTATGATAAAAATGGATATTGGCTTTTATTTAATGATGTATCTGCTATTTAATGCCAAATCTATGATTTAAAAAATGACATTTGGTAATATTTCATGGTGTAAAAATTAGTACATTTTCTGTTATTTACCTACAGTAAACACACACATTCTGTTATTTAACGGGATATCTACATTATAAAGCCTCTAAATGTTAAATTAATTAATTAAGTAATAGAAAATGTGCCTCCTTATCCAGAATTTGTCCTGTAATTTAAAAAAAACAAACAAATAATAATAGTAATTCTGTTACTTTATCCTTCAGTGACTGTAAATTTAAGATTATTGAGGGAATAAAAGTCGGGATTTCTGGACCTCTGCTGCAGAGTTAATGAAGTGATCGACTGATTCACTGGAACTCTTTTAAAAAGTGCTCAAATTGTGGAAAACAAGACAAATTAGTTCTAGGATGGACTAAAGTGACATTAAGTTCCCTCTTTAGCTATAAGAGTTATTTAAATCCCCCTTTAGAGCGTTCGGTTTCCAGCCTCATTGCTGCACACGACGGCTTTTCTATAAACACTCACTGATGTTCAAACACAGACTCTATTAACAACAGCGTGGGATCATCTGTGCGACTTTCTGCGGCGGCTTCGTGCAGCAGCGTCACCGTCCTGCTCAGCGTCTGCCTCTGACTCTGTGACACTGCGACCTTCATCATTGATCAGATCTTGTGTCACGTGTCGATTGGCCGCCGGCCATGATTGAAGCCCGCATCGATCCAACCAGTCTGTCTGCTGTTAGTGTTCAGATTCACCGAACCGGCTGCTTTTACATGTTTTCTGGTATTCTTGTTATCTTGTGCTGCTGCTGTTGTTTGCCATGTTGGGAAGTTCTGACCATAAATGTGGCAGCTGTGATTGGTCGTTGGTCCTCCATGTTAGTGCGACAGTGCTGATCTGAGGAGAGGATGTTGTGTCAGCGAGTGTGTTGAGGCTAAAGTCGGAGTTTTCAGTCTTTGTGAAGTAATCGGCTACTTCATGTTAGCTGATGCTGCAGGGCTCACCAAGACTTTGTTATAAAGAAAGTTTAAAAAAACACCATCTGATACCTGCTGGCTGTGATTGGGGTTCTAGGTTTTGTTAAACCAGCTTACACACAGAAAGTCTGGATTTGTTAAACCTTCTTCATGGTACACCCAGCTGGTTGGTCCCCAGCTTTGGTTTCCAAACTGAAACATCTCAACATTTCATACATAGATTGCTAAGAGATGTGAGATTGTAATAACTGTCACGATATTCTGACTTTTAATCCGTCGCATCATCAGCTCAGGATTTAAATTAATCCAGTAGTTTCTTGCTAAAGCTAAAGACGTTTCATCAGTCTCCGCTTTACATAAATGCATTCAAACTTGTGCATTATGAACATTTTAAACATTTAAAAGACTCTGTAAAATATGATTTTTCTCTGCATATACAAAACTCTTTGCAATGTCGATCTTTTCCTACATGTAGAATAGACCTGTGGTGCAATATCTGAACTTCTACATCTAGAAGAATTTGCACAACATCAACCGTACTTGTGAAATTTATTGTCTATTCTGTATTTTCCTGCTGATATTCCTACATTTTTCCATTATCCCCTTTGCTTCTGGAAATTTTCCTGCTGTAGCATTTATGAAGGATTAGCTTAGCTTAGCTTATCTTTGTGTTTAGTGCTAATTAGTGCTAGCATGCTAACAAACTGCCCCAGATGACAAACATGGTAAATATCGACATGTTAGCATGCCGACTACATCTCTTAGCAGCGCCGGGCCTGAACACAACCTCTCTGAGACGTTAGCGTGTCTGAACGTTTTCCGTCCTGCCGCTAACCGCTTGTGTTTGCTGTTCATTACAGAGGACACGTATGAGCGAACGCTGACGGTAGACGGAGAGGAGACCACGCTGATCGTCATGGATACCTGGGAGAATGACAAACTGGTACTGCATGTGTGTGTTGATAGACTACAGGTGTAGAACGGAAGTCTGTTTTAGATCCACGTAAGACAACAGCGACACGTTCGCAAACCTTTAGTCGGTTCAGACTAAAATGCTTCCCTTGTTGACCCTGATCAGGAGCGCCAGTGAGGCGTTTAAGGACATGAACCAACCACGATTGCCTGGAAAGCAAAAGCATCTTGACACAATGGGATCTTAGTCCACGAGTCTTTAGATTTCATCATGATAAATGTATAATTTTCAGGTTATTTCAGAGTAAATTGGACACAGAACATGAGATTATGAGCTCTAGTCACAGTGAGGTCATTCCGAGTCCGTCTACGTCTGTGAAGACTGTGTCGTTCACTGCTGTCAGACTTTTACAACAATGTGATGTTGCAGAGTTTGTCTTTTAATCTAATCCTGCATAGCCAGATCTATGTCCATTAGTGCTGTAGAATGGCACCTCAGGATTATTCTGTCATAGGGAGAGAAGAAAAAAAAAAAAAACAACCTCTGGCTTGTTTGTGTTTCTTTAAACTAGTCATAATTGTATTTCATGGAGCTGAGCCCAGGATGCAGCAGTGGTGTCCCATTAAAATGGTGACAGGGGATTGTTGTGGTGCAACAATGAGGCAAGAACTATCACTACGATTTATAAATAGCTGAATGAAGTGCTCCGTACTGCTCAGCCAAATCTTCTGCAGGGTTTTTAGAGTGTAGGTTGCTGCTGGGAGGTTTCCTGTGGCTAAGACGATTTTGAAAATGCTAACACATCATTAGCGACAGGTTTACACCTACAGCCTACTTGTACTTAGTCAGACTAGTCTTTATCTGATACACCTCTGAAGCTCAGGACAAACCCATAACACGCTGATGTTCCGGTTGTGCTGCTCACCCTGCTGCACAACAAAGACCAGAACGAGCACCTTAAGACAGAGCGGTTCATCCGTTTTTACAAAAGCATCCATTGAATTTAAAACTAAACAGGATGTTTGTCCTTCCCTTTGTTCGTGTCTCAGGAGGGGGAGGCGGCCTCCTCCCACAGCGACTGCCTGAAGGTGGGTAACGCCTACGTCATCGTCTACTCCGTCACCGACCGATCCAGCTTCGAGTCCGCCGCGGAGCTCCGCATCACGCTGCGACGCGCCCGCCAGGCCGAAAACCTTCCCATCATACTCGTAGGGAACAAGAGCGACTTGGTGCGGTCCAGAGAGGTCGCTGTAGAAGGTGGGGAGCACACAGACACCGACATGAGGGCTGATCAGAAGGTAGTGATGGTCTCTTTGTGCAGCGGTACTCTGCTCCCAGTGCTCCTGGAAACGTGTCCAGCTCCATCTGCTGAACTTCCTAAACTGAGCCCTTATTTGCTGCACATCTCTAACCTAAACTGCTGTTTCTTCTCCTGCTGGTAGCTGCAGACCCTCCTCTGGTCACCATGGTGATCCTCCAAGTTAGGGTTGGTGGATCCAGGTCCATGGAGATATCCCAAATGTGCCCCAGTCCTTTCTGATCAACCCTTGTTCAACAAAATGCTGAGTATTCATAGTCAGCTGATGCCCCTTTAGTAATTGGATCCCCCTCTGTGTTTTTTACCCAGAGGGCCGAGCGTGTGCGGTGGTGTTCGACTGTAAGTTCATCGAGACGTCGGCGTCTCTGCAGCACAACGTGGCCGAGCTGTTCGAGGGCGTGGTGCGACAGATCCGCCTCCGTCGGGACGGCAGCGAGGCCGTCCAGCGCAAACACTCCATCTACAAACGCAAAGAGAGCATTACCCAGAAGGCCCGGCGCTTCCTGGACCGGCTGGTGGCGCGCAACAACCAGCGCATGGCGGTCAAGGTGCGATCCAAGAGCTGCCACGACTTGGCCGTCCTCTGAAGGTCGTCCAGGAGGTTTTCTGACTCGTTGAAGGTCGATGTATCGTGGACGGAGGTGTTGATCTCTGAGACACAAACGATCATCAGCGACCTGAGACAGTCAAACACCAGCTGAGATCAGTGCGAGCAGCTCGCTTGAACATTTGGAGTCAAACTTTTTGTGACTTTTTCTCCAAATGACCGAAATATAAAAGACTGTAGAGGATCATCAGTGTTGGTTAAAGGTTGGATGAACGTTCAGTGTGTGTGTGTGTGTGTGTGTGTGTGTGTGTGTGTGTGTGTGACGGCGTCCTGCTGGTTTCTACTGTGTCCACTGTGCTTTTTCTTGAGGTTTCTACTGTTTTCAGTTCAACACTGTGCTAAATAAAGTCTTAAATTAACTTCAGCTCAACATCTTGTTTCACTGACGACACAAACACATTCTGGGTGTTCTGTTGGAGTCAAGTCAGGCCACATAAATGTCCAGGTCGCAGTTTTCACTTCTTTAGACACTCTTGCGTGATTTTGTTCTTCGGATGGTTCTCCTGCTGGAATGTTACTCTTTTATAAGCTTCTGCAGACTGAGAGTCATCTAGTCAGACGGTGTTCTGGTTTATCCTCCCCTCAGTTCTTCACTGTCAGGACGATGCCTCCACTGTGGTCGTCCTGGTCAGGTTCACACCAAACATCTGGACTCCATCTGAGCAGAACAAGTTTATCTTCATCTGAAAATGTTCTCCAGCATCCATCAGGCTTCTTTTCATGTTCTTCAGCAAAGTTTCATCTGGACGTTTTGCTCTGAGCAGCAAGCAGGTTTTTTTTTTTTTCTTGTCCTCCATCCACAGAGGTTGATGTTCTGAAGTGTCTGAGCTTCACACTAACTCTGGTTTCCATTGATAACTCCTGGACCAAGTCTGAAGCAGCTGGATCATTAAAGTAGTTCACTGTGTGTGGAGTCATTGTAGGAGGACGACCACTGCAGCCCTGATCAGTGCTACTATGGCTCCTTCTAGACCTCCTGGTTACTGCTCACACTGGGCTTCTCAGTCAGATTTTTCAGTTCCTCTGCTCAGTTCTTCTCCATGTGGAGCCATGATGCAGACATAGACACAGCTCATAGGTCCACAGCTGAGAAGGTTCTGCTGTTGGACTTGGAGATAATGCAGCTCCACGCGATTCAGTTTTGGAATCATGTGACATTTAGGTGACACTGCACAGGCTTGTACTCACTTCTGTCGTGTCCTGTAGCTGCGTGGCGCCTTTTTTAATCGTTTTCGTGACTTTTTTCATGCCGCGGTTTCATTTTCAGTTATTAATCTAATTGTTTTGTGTGTTTCGTCTAGCTGTAATCCCCTCTCTACAGGAGCTGCAGGGGTCAAAACGCTGTGCTCCGCTTCACATAAACAAACTGTCAGGCCTCCGGGATGTTTACCGTTGCCACGGAGACCGGCGGTCTGTTGAAGAAGAGGCTGTTTACTGAGCGGTCGCCATGGAGACGCAGTGGGTTGACAGAAAACAGGCGTGAACGGCAAGTTTGGAACGGTGTCCTTTAATGGGACTTTTCTGCCCGCGGTGCAGTCTGTCAGGCTGCAGACAAACATCTGAGCTAACATGTGACGCGGCTGGAAACTACCAACTAGTACTAGTACACACAACCAGAACTGCTAAATTACCAGCACGAATGTAAAAGTCTACTACGATGCTCGCAGCTCTGTCAGGCTGTTCTCCGTTACTTTACGCTAAATGCTAACATCAATATGCTAACATGTGCATGATGGTCACTAATGATAACGTTAACAAAATCAAGTGTTTAGATAAACAACCTAAAAACAGGACACCAAGAGGACAACACGACAACATGTGCCTGGCTAATTTAAATATTATTATTAGGGCATCGCAGTATGATTAATTATGCAAATTGACCCAGCTATTTTAAATATTAAGATGCAAATTTACTCAACTAATTCAAATGTTTAGGGTTGAGACGCTCCAGTTTTATGTAAAATACAGATTTACCTGACTGATTTAAACACTGAGGGGATTGTTTTTAAAAGACAATAGAATCATATAAATTATGCAAATATATCAGACTAATTGTAATGTTAAGATTATGCAAATTTACCTGAATAATTGTAATGTTAAAGTTAAGCCTTTACGATATTACTTTAAAAATAATAATAATAATAATCTGACTAATTTCCCTCGACTAAGGTTAAGAACAAATGTATCTAAGTAATTTAAATAAAAGGAATAGGTCCCTACAATATTGGTAATTATGGAAATTAACCTGAAGAATTAAAAATAAAAATTAAAAAATAATTTCAAAAAAAAAATTTAAAATGTAAATTTTTAGATTTTAAAAATAAAAATATTGTTTTTGTTATTTTATTTATTTGTGTTTATATGTCTACTTTTATTAGCCTTTTTATGGATCCATGTTTGATCAATATTGTCTTATATTGCCACATTTTTTATTTTTATTTATATTTCTTTTTATTTCCACTTTTGTTTTATTTTTCTTTAATTGATTTATTTTTGTAATTTGCCAGTCTCACTACTCCATAGCTAGGACCCTACAATATTATTAATAACACAAACATGCCTGACTAATTTAAATATAAGGATTAGGTCCCTACAATGTGATTAATTATGTAAATTAACCTGAATATTTAAATATAAAGGTTAAGGTTTTACATGATTATTAATAGCTCATATTTATCTGACTCACATAAATATTACGGTTAGGACTTTACAGTATTGTTAATTACACAGACATGTCTGACTAATTTGAATACTAAACCTACAACAGTAACGACTCTAACAGGAGATGTCTGAAGCTGGAGAATCAGTCACGAACAGAAATGTGGTTTTGCTGCTGTGAAATGACACGAAACTGGTTTAAACGGTGCTGCAGTTTATCTGGATCCCCACATCAGACAGACCGGCTGTCCTACTTTTTACTGATCGAATATCCTATCAGTTTATTGATCGTCCGTTTTGGTGGCACACATTCACCCTCGTGCACTCTGAGCGGCTGCACGGGGGACAGCAGATGGAGGAGGAGTGTCGAACATCGATTTGATGAGGCTAATGGAAAGAATGCTTGACTCTGCTCAACCCGGATGACACACACACACACACACACACACACACACACACACACACACACACACACACACACA